>NC_089844.1:204754791-205054791 GCF_035609145.1 Eleutherodactylus coqui
ATAATGCAAATTTCCATTATGATGTCATAATGCAAAATTCCATTATGATGTCATAATGTAAAATTCCATTATGATGTCTTAATGCAACATTCCATTATGATGTCATAATGCAAAACTCCATTATGATGTCATAATGTAACATTCCATTATGATGTCATAATGCAAAATTCCATTACGATGTCATAATGCAAAATTCCATTAAGATGTCATAATGTAAAATTCCATTATGATGTCATAAAGCAACATTCCATTATGATGTCATAATGCAACATTCCATTATGATGTCATAATGCAACATTCCATTATGATGTCATAATGCAAAATTCCATTATGATGTCATAATGCATCATTCCATTATGATGTCATAATGCAAAATTCCATTATGATGTCATAATGCAAAATTCCATTATGATGTCATAATGCAATATTCCATTATGATGTCATAATGCAAAATTCCATTATGATGTCATAATGCAAAATTCCATTATGATGTCATAATGCAACATTCCATTATGATGTCATAATGCAAAATTCCATTATGATGTCATAATGCAACATCCCATTATGATGTCATAATGCAAAATTCCATTATGATGTCATAATGCAAAATTCCATTATGATATCATAATGTAAAATTCCATTATGATGTCATCATGTAACATTCCATTATGATGTCATAATGCAAAATTCCATTATGATGCCATAATGCAAAATTCCATTATGATGTCATAATGTAACATTCCATTATGATGTCATAATGCAAAATTCCTTTATGATGTCATAATGTAAAATTCCATTATGATGTCATAATGCAAAATTCCATTATGATATCATAATGTAACATTCCATTATGATGTCATAATGCAAAATTCCATTACGATGTCATAATGTAAAATTCAATTACGATGTCATAATGTAACATTCCATTATGATGTCATAATGCAAAATTCCATTATGATGTCATAATGTAAAATTCCATTATGATGTCATAAAGCAACATTCCATTATGATGTCATAATGCAACATTCCATTATGATGTCATAATGCAACATTCCATTATGATATCACAATGTAAAATTCCATTATGATGTCACAATGCAAAATTCCATTATGATGTCATAATGCAAAATTCCATTATGATATCATAATGTAAAATTCCATTATGATGTTATAATGCAAAATTCAATTATGATGTCATTATGTAAAATCCCATTATGATGTCATAATGCAAAATTCCATTATGATGTCATAATGTAACATTCCATTATGATGTCATAATGTAAAATTCCATTATGATGTCATAATGTAAAATGCCATTATGATGTCATAATGCAAAATTCCATTATGATGTCATAATGTAACATTTCATTATGATGTCATAATGCAAAATTCCATTATGATGTCATAATGCAAAATTCCATTTTGATGTCATAATGTAACATTCCATTATGATGTCATAATGCAAAATTCCATTATGATGTCATAATGCAAAATTCCATTTTGATGTCATAATGCAACATTCCATTATGATGTCATAATGCAAAATTCCATTATGATGTCATAATGTAACATTCCATTATGATGTCATAATGCAAAATTCCATTATGATGTCATAATGCAACATTCCATTATGATGTCATAAAGCAACATTCCATTATGATGTCATAATGCACAATTCCATTATGATGCCATAATGCAAAATTCCATTATGATGTCATAATGCAACATTCCATTATGATGCCATAATGCAAAATTCCATTATGATGTCATAATGTAACATTCCATTATGATGTCATAATGCAAAATTCCATTATGATGTCATAATGCAAAATTCCATTATGATGTCATAATGTAAAATTCCATTATGATGTCTTAATGCAACATTCCATTATGATGTCATAATGCAAAACTCCATTATGATGTCATAATGTAACATTCCATTATGATGTCATAATGCAAAATTCCATTACGATGTCATAATGCAAAATTCCATTAAGATGTCATAATGTAAAATTCCATTATGATGTCATAAAGCAACATTCCATTATGATGTCATAATGCAAAATTCCATTATGATGTCATAATGCATCATTCCATTATGATGTCATAATGCAAAATTCCATTATGATGTCATAATGTAAAATTCCATTATAATGTCATAATGTAACATTCCATTATGATGTCATAATGTATCATTCCATTATGATGTCATAATGCAAAATTCCATTATGATGTCATAATGGAAAATTCCATTATGATGTCACAATGTAACATTCCATTATGATGTCATAATGCAAAATTCCATTATGATGTCATAATGTAACATTCCATTATGTTGTCATAATGCAAAATTCCATTATGATGTCATAATCCAAAATTCCATTATGATGCCATAATGTAAAATTCCATTATGATGTCATAATGCAAAATTCCATTATGATGTCATAATGCAAAATTCCATTATGATGTCATAATGCAAAATTCCATTATGATGTCATAATGCAAAATTCCATTATGATGTCATAGTGTAAAATTCCATTATGATGTCATAGTGTAAAATTCCATTATGATGTCATATTGCAAAATCCCATTATGATGCCATAATGCAAAATTCCATTATGATGTCATAATGTAAAATCCCATTATGATGTCATAATGCAAAATTCCATTATGATGTCATAATGCATCATTCCATTATGATGTCATAATGCAAAATTCCATTATTATGTCATAATGCAAAATTCCATTATGATATCATAATGTAAAATTCCATTATGATGTCATAATGCAAAATTCCATTATGATGTCATAATGTAACATTCCATTATGATGTCATAATGCAAAATTCCATTACGATGTCATAATGTAAAATTCCATTATAATGTCATAATGTAAAATTCCATTATAATGTCATAATGCAAAATTCCATTATGATGTCATAAAGCAACATTCCATTATGATGTCATAATGCAAAATTCCATTATGATGTCATAATGTAACATTCCATTATGATGTCATAATGCAAAATTCCATTATGATGTCATAATGTAAAATTCCATTATGATGTCATAAAGCAACATCCCATTATGATGTCATAATGCAAAATTCCATTATGATGTCATAATGTAACGTTCCATTATGATGTCATAATGCAAAATTCCATTATGATGTCATAATGTAACATTCCATTATGATGTCATAATGCAACATTCCATTATGATGTCATAATGCAACATTCCATTATGATGTCATAATGCAACATTCCATTATGATGTCATTATGCAAAATTCCATTATGATGTCATAATGCATCATTCCATTATGATGCCATAATGCAAAATTCCATTATGATGTCATAATGCAAAATTCCATTATGATGTCATAATGTAACATCCCATTATGATGTCATAATGTAACATCCCATTATGATGTCATAATGTAACATTCCATTATGATGTCATAATGCAACATTCCATTATGATGTCATAATGCAACATTCCATTATGATGTCATAATGCATCATGCCATTATGATGTCATAATGCAAAATTCCATTATGATGTCATAATGCAAAATTCCATTATGATATCATAATGTAAAATTCCATTATGATGTCATAATGCAACATTCCATTATGATGTCATAATGCAAAATTCCATTATGATATCATAATGTAACATTCCATTATGATGTCATAATGTAACATTCCATTATGATGTCATAATGTAACATTCCATTATGATGTCATAATGCAAAATTCCATTACAATGGCATAATGTAAAATTCCATTATGATGTCATAATGTAACATTCCATTATGATGTCATAATGTAAAATTCCATTATGATGTCATAATGTAACATTCCATTATGATGTCATAATGTAACATTCCATTATGATGTCATAAAGCAACATTCCATTATGATGTCATAATGCAAAATTCCATTATGATGTCATAATGTAACATTCCGTTATGATGTCATATTGCAAAATCCCATTACGATGTCATAATGCAACATTCCATTATGATGTCATAATTCAAAATTCCATTATGATGTCATAATGCATCATTCCATTATGATGTCACAATGCAACATTCCATTATGATGTCATAATGCAAAATTCCATTATGATGTCATAATGTAAAATTCCATTATGATGTCATAAAGCAACATTCCATTATGATGTCATAATGCAAAATTCCATTATGATGTCATAATGTAACATTCCATTATGATGTCATAATGCAAAATTCCATTATGATGTCATAATGCAACATTCCATTATGATGTCATAATGCAAAATTCCATTATGATGTCATAATGCAACATCCCATTATGATGTCATAATGCAAAATTCCATTATGATGTCATAATGCAAAATTCCATTATGATATCATAATGTAAAATTCCATTATGATGTCATCATGTAACATTCCATTATGATGTCATAATGCAAAATTCCATTATGATGCCATAATGCAAAATTCCATTATGATGTCATAATGTAACATTCCATTATGATGTCATAATGCAAAATTCCATTATGATGTCATAATGTAAAATTCCATTATGATGTCATAATGCAAAATTCCATTATGATATCATAATGTAACATTCCATTATGATGTCATAATGCAAAATTCCATTACGATGTCATAATGTAAAATTCAATTATGATGTCATAATGTAACATTCCATTATGATGTCATAATGCAAAATTCCATTATGATGTCATAATGTAAAATTCCATTATGATGTCATAAAGCAACATTCCATTATGATGTCATAATGCAACATTCCATTATGATGTCATAATGCAACATTCCATTATGATATCACAATGTAAAATTCCATTATGATGTCATAATGCAAAATTCCATTATGATGTCATAATGCAAAATTCCATTATGATATCATAATGTAAAATTCCATTATGATGTTATAATGCAAAATTCAATTATGATGTCATTATGTAAAATCCCATTATGATGTCATAATGCAAAATTCCATTATGATGTCATAATGTAACATTCCATTATGATGTCATAATGTAACATTCCATTATGATGTCATAATGTAAAATTCCATTATGATGTCATAATGTAAAATGCCATTATGATGTCATAATGCAAAATTCCATTATGATGTCATAATGTAACATTTCATTATGATGTCATAATGCAAAATTCCATTATGATGTCATAATGCAAAATTCCATTATGATGTCATAATGTAAAATTCCATTATGATGTCATAATGCAAAATTCCTTTTGATGTCATAATGTAACATTCCATTATGATGTCATAATGCAAAATTCCATTATGATGTCATAATGTAACATTCCATTATGATGTCATAATGCAACATTCCATTATGATGTCATAATGCAAAATTCCATTATGATGTCATAATGTAAAATTCCATTATGATGTCATAATGTAAAATTCCATTATGATGTCATAATGCAACATTCCATTATGATGTCATAATGTAACATTCCATTATGATGTCATAATGTAAAATTCCATTATGATGTCATAATGTAAAATTCCATTATGATGTCATAATGAAAATTCCATTATGATGTCATAAAGCAACATTCCATTATGATGTCATAATGCAAAATTCCATTATGATGTCATAATGTAACATTCCATTATGATGTCATAATGTAACATTCCATTATGATGTCATAATGTAACATTCCATTATGATGTCATAATGCAACATTCCATTATGATGTCATAATGCAACATTCCATTATGATGTCATAATGCAACATTCCATTATGATGTCATAATGTAACATTCCATTATGATGTCATAATGCAACATTCCATTATGATGTCATAATGCAAAATTCCATTATGATGTCATAATGTAAAATTCCATTATGATGTCATAATGTAAAATTCCATTATGATGTCATAATGCAACATTCCATTATGATGTCATAATGTAACATTCCATTATGATGTCATAATGTAAAATTCCATTATGATGTCATAATGTAAAATTCCATTATGATGTCATAATGCAAAATTCCATTATGATGTCATAATGTAAAATTCCATTATGTCATAATGTAAAATTCCATTATGATGTCATAATGCAACATTCCATTATGATGTCATAATGCAAAATTCCATTATGATGTCATAATATAACATTCCATTATGATGTCATAATGCAAAATTCCATTATGATGTCATAATGCAAGATTCCATTATGATGTCATAAAGCAACATTCCATTATGATGTCATAATGCACAATTCCATTATGATGCCATAATGCAAAATTCCATTATGATGTCATAATGCAACATTCCATTATGATGCCATAATGCAAAATTCCATTATGATGTCATAATGTAACATTCCATTATGATGTCATAATGCAAAATTCCATTATGATGTCATAATGCAAAATTCCATTATGATGTCATAATGTAAAATTCCATTATGATGTCTTAATGCAACATTCCATTATGATGTCATAATGCAAAACTCCATTATGATGTCATAATGTAACATTCCATTATGATGTCATAATGCAAAATTCCATTACGATGTCATAATGCAAAATTCCATTAAGATGTCATAATGTAAAATTCCATTATGATGTCATAAAGCAACATTCCATTATGATGTCATAATGCAAAATTCCATTATGATGTCATAATGCATCATTCCATTATGATGTCATAATGCAAAATTCCATTATGATGTCATAATGTAAAATTCCATTATAATGTCATAATGTAACATTCCATTATGATGTCATAATGTATCATTCCATTATGATGTCATAATGCAAAATTCCATTATGATGTCATAATGGAAAATTCCATTATGATGTCACAATGTAACATTCCATTATGATGTCATAATGCAAAATTCCATTATGATGTCATAATGTAACATTCCATTATGTTGTCATAATGCAAAATTCCATTATGATGTCATAATCCAAAATTCCATTATGATGCCATAATGTAAAATTCCATTATGATGTCATAATGCAAAATTCCATTATGATGTCATAATGCAAAATTCCATTATGATGTCATAATGCAAAATTCCATTATGATGTCATAGTGTAAAATTCCATTATGATGTCATATTGCAAAATCCCATTATGATGCCATAATGCAAAATTCCATTATGATGTCATAATGTAAAATCCCATTATGATGTCATAATGCAAAATTCCATTATGATGTCATAATGCATCATTCCATTATGATGTCATAATGCAAAATTCCATTATTATGTCATAATGCAAAATTCCATTATGATATCATAATGTAAAATTCCATTATGATGTCATAATGCAAAATTCCATTATGATGTCATAATGTAACATTCCATTATGATGTCATAATGCAAAATTCCATTACGATGTCATAATGTAAAATTCCATTATAATGTCATAATGTAAAATTCCATTATAATGTCATAATGCAAAATTCCATTAAGATGTCATAAAGCAACATTCCATTATGATGTCATAATGCAAAATTCCATTATGATGTCATAATGTAACATTCCATTATGATGTCATAATGCAAAATTCCATTATGATGTCATAATGTAAAATTCCATTATGATGTCATAAAGCAACATTCCATTATGATGTCATAATGCAAAATTCCATTATGATGTCATAATGTAACGTTCCATTATGATGTCATAATGCAAAATTCCATTATGATGTCATAATGTAACATTCCATTATGATGTCATAACGCAACATTCCATTATGATGTCATAATGCAACATTCCATTATGATGTCATTATGCAAAATTCCATTATGATGTCATAATGCATCATTCCATTATGATGCCATAATGCAAAATTCCATTATGATGTCATAATGTAAAATTCCATTATGATGTCATAATGAAAATTCCATTATGATGTCATAATGTAACATCCCATTATGATGTCATAATGTAACATTCCATTATGATGTCATAATGCAACATTCCATTATGATGTCATAATGCAACATTCCATTATGATGTCATAATGCATCATGCCATTATGATGTCATAATGCAAAATTCCATTATGATGTCATAATGCAAAATTCCATTATGATGTCATAATGTAAAATTCCATTATGATGTCATAATGAAAATTCCATTATGATGTCATAAAGCAACATTCCATTATGATGTCATAATGCAAAATTCCATTATGATGTCATAATGTAAAATTCCATTATGATGTCATAATGCAACATTCCATTATGATGTCATAATGCAACATTCCATTATGATGTCATAATGTAAAATTCCATTATGATGTCATAATGTAACATTCCATTATGATGTCATAATGTAACATTCCATTATGATGTCATAATGTAACATTCCATTATGATGTCATAATGCAACATTCCATTATGATGTCATAATGCAACATTCCATTATGATGTCATAATGCAAAATTCCATTATGATGTCATAATGTAACATTCCATTATGATGTCATAATGCAACATTCCATTATGATGTCATAATGCAAAATTCCATTATGATGTCATAATGTAAAATTCCATTATGATTTCATAATGTAAAATTCCATTATGATGTCATAATGCAACATTCCATTATGATGTCATAATGTAACATTCCATTATGATGTCATAATGTAAAATTCCATTATGATGTCATAATGTAAAATTCCATTATGATGTCATAATGCAAAATTCCATTATGATGTCATAATGTAAAATTCCATTATGTCATAATGTAAAATTCCATTATGATGTCATAATGCAACATTCCATTATGATGTCATAATGCAAAATTCCATTATGATGTCATAATGCAACATTCCATTATGATGTCATAAAGCAACATTCCATTATGATGTCATAATGCACAATTCCATTATGATGCCATAATGCAAAATTCCATTATGATGTCATAATGCAACATTCCATTATGATGCCATAATGCAAAATTCCATTATGATGTCATAATGCAAAATTCCATTATGATGTCATAATGTAAAATTCCATTATGATGTCTTAATGCAACATTCCATTATGATGTCATAATGCAAAACTCCATTATGATGTCATAATGTAACATTCCATTATGATGTCATAATGCAAAATTCCATTACGATGTCATAATGCAAAATTCCATTAAGATGTCATAATGTAAAATTCCATTATGATGTCATAAAGCAACATTCCATTATGATGTCATAATGCAACATTCCATTATGATGTCATAATGCAACATTCCATTATGATGTCATAATGCAAAATTCCATTATGATGTCATAATGCATCATTCCATTATGATGTCATAATGCAAAATTCCATTATGATGTCATAATGCAAAATTCCATTATGATGTCATAATGCAATATTCCATTATGATGTCATAATGCAAAATTCCATTATGATGTCATAATGCAAAATTCCATTATGATGTCATAATGCAACATTCCATTATGATGTCATAATGCAAAATTCCATTATGATGTCATAATGCAACATCCCATTATGATGTCATAATGCAAAATTCCATTATGATGTCATAATGCAAAATTCCATTATGATATCATAATGTAAAATTCCATTATGATGTCATCATGTAACATTCCATTATGATGTCATAATGCAAAATTCCATTATGATGCCATAATGCAAAATTCCATTATGATGTCATAATGTAACATTCCATTATGATGTCATAATGCAAAATTCCTTTATGATGTCATAATGTAAAATTCCATTATGATGTCATAATGCAAAATTCCATTATGATATCATAATGTAACATTCCATTATGATGTCATAATGCAAAATTCCATTACGATGTCATAATGTAAAATTCAATTACGATGTCATAATGTAACATTCCATTATGATGTCATAATGCAAAATTCCATTATGATGTCATAATGTAAAATTCCATTATGATGTCATAAAGCAACATTCCATTATGATGTCATAATGCAACATTCCATTATGATGTCATAATGCAACATTCCATTATGATATCACAATGTAAAATTCCATTATGATGTCACAATGCAAAATTCCATTATGATGTCATAATGCAAAATTCCATTATGATATCATAATGTAAAATTCCATTATGATGTTATAATGCAAAATTCAATTATGATGTCATTATGTAAAATCCCATTATGATGTCATAATGCAAAATTCCATTATGATGTCATAATGTAACATTCCATTATGATGTCATAATGTAAAATTCCATTATGATGTCATAATGTAAAATGCCATTATGATGTCATAATGCAAAATTCCATTATGATGTCATAATGTAACATTTCATTATGATGTCATAATGCAAAATTCCATTATGATGTCATAATGCAAAATTCCATTTTGATGTCATAATGTAACATTCCATTATGATGTCATAATGCAAAATTCCATTATGATGTCATAATGCAAAATTCCATTTTGATGTCATAATGTAACATTCCATTATGATGTCATAATGCAAAATTCCATTATGATGTCATAATGTAAAATTCCATTATGATGTCATAATGCAAAATTCCCTTTTGATGTCATAATGTAACATTCCATTATGATGTCATAATGCAAAATTCCCTTTTGATGTCATAATGTAACATTCCATTATGATGTCATAATGCAAAATTCCATTGTGGGGTCATAATGTAAAATTCGATTAAGATGTCATAATGTAACATTCCATTATGATGTCATAATGTAACATTCCATTATGAAGTCATAATGTAACATTCCATTATGATGTCATAATGCAGAATTCCATTATGATGTCATAATGTAACACTCCATTATGATGTCATAATGTAACATTCCATTATGATGTCATAATGCAAAATTCCATTATGATGCCATAATGCAAAATTCCATTATGATGTCATAATGTAACATTCCATTATGATGTCATAATGCAAAATTCCATTATGATGTCATAATGTAAAATTCCATTATGATGTCATAATGCAAAATTCCATTATGATATCATAATGTAACATTCCATTATGATGTCATAATGCAAAATTCCATTACGATGTCATAATGTAAAATTCCATTATGATGTCATAATGTAACATTCCATTATGATGTCATAATGCAAAATTCCATTATGATGTCATAATGTAAAATTCCATTATGATGTCATAAAGCAACATTCCATTATGATGTCATAATGCAAAATTCCATTATGATGTCATAATGTAAAATTCCATTATGATGTCATAATGCAAAATTCCATTATGATGTCATAATGCAACATTCCATTATGATGTCATAATGCAAAATTCCATTATGATGTCATAATGCAACATCCCATTATGATGTCATAATGCAAAATTCCATTATGATGTCATAATGCAAAATTCCATTATGATATCATAATGTAAAATTCCATTATGATGTCATAATGCAAAATTCCATTATGATGTCATAATGCAACATTCCATAATGATGTCATAATGTAAAATTCCATTATGATGTCATAATGTAACATTCCATTATGATGTCATAATGTAAAATTCCATTATGATGTCATAATGCAAAATTCCATTACGATGTCATAATGTAAAATTCCATTATGATGTCATAATGTAACATTCCATTATGATGTCATAATGCAAAATTCCATTATGATGTCATAATGTAAAATTCCATTATGATGTCATAAAGCAACATTCCATTATGATGTCATAATGCAACATTCCATTATGATGTCATAATGCAACATTCCATTATGATGTCATAATGCATCATGCCATTATGATGTCATAATGCAAAATTCCATTATGATGTCATAATGCAAAATTCCATTATGATGTCATAATGTAAAATTCCATTATGATGTCATAATGTAAAATTCCATTATGATGTCATAAAGCAACATTCCATTATGATGTCATAATGCAAAATTCCATTATGATGTCATAATGTAAAATTCCATTATGATGTCATAATGCAACATTCCATTATGATGTCATAATGTAACATTCCATTATGATGTCATAATGCAAAATTCCATTATGATGTCATAATGTAAAATTCCATTATGTCATAATGTAAAATTCCATTATGATGTCATAATGCAACATTCCATTATGATGTCATAATGCAAAATTCCATTATGATGTCATAATGTAACATTCCATTATGATGTCATAATGCAAAATTCCATTATGATGTCATAATGCAAAATTCCATTATGATGTCATAATGCAACATTCCATTATGATGTCATAAAGCAACATTCCATTATGATGTCATAATGCACAATTCCATTATGATGCCATAATGCAAAATTCCATTATGATGTCATAATGCAACATTCCATTATGATGCTATAATGCAAAATTCCATTATGATGTCATAATGCAAAATTCCATTATGATGTCATAATGTAAAATTCCATTATGATGTCTTAATGCAACATTCCATTATGATGTCATAATGCAAAACTCCATTATGATGTCATAATGTAACATTCCATTATGATGTCATAATGCAAAATTCCATTACGATGTCATAATGCAAAATTCCATTAAGATGTCATAATGTAAAATTCCATTATGATGTCATAAAGCAACATTCCATTATGATGTCATAATGTAACATTCCATTATGATGTCATAATGCAAAATTCCATTATGATGTCATAATGCAAAATTCCATTTTGATGTCATAATGTAACATTCCATTATGATGTCATAATGCAAAATTCCATTATGATGTCATAATGCAAAATTCCATTATGATGTCATAATGCAAAATTCCATTATGATGTCAGAATGAAACATTCCATTATGATGTCATAATGCAAAATTCCATTATGATGTCATAATGCAAAATTCCATTATGATGTCATAATGTAAAATTCCATTATGATGTCATAATGCAAAATTCCCTTTTGATGTCATAATGTAACATTCCATTATGATGTCATAATGCAAAATTCCCTTTTGATGTCATAATGTAACATTCCATTATGATGTCATAATGCAAAATTCCATTGTGAGGTCATAATGTAAAATTCGATTAAGATGTCATAATGTAACATTCCATTATGATGTCATAATGTAAGATTCCATTATGAAGTCATAATGTAACATTCCATTATGATGTCATAATGCAAAATTCCATTATGATGTCATAATGCAAAATTCCATTACGATGTCATAATGTAAAATTCCATTATGATGTCATAATGTAACATTCCATTATGATGTCATAATGCAAAATTCCATTATGATGTCATAATGTAAAATTCCATTATGATGTCATAAAGCAACATTCCATTATGATGTCATAATGCAACATTCCATTATGATGTCATAATGCAACATTCCATTATGATGTCATAATGCATCATGCCATTATGATGTCATAATGCAAAATTCCATTATGATGTCATAATGCAAAATTCCATTATGATGTCATAATGTAAAATTCCATTATGATGTCATAATGTAAAATTCCATTATGATGTCATAAAGCAACATTCCATTATGATGTCATAATGCAAAATTCCATTATGATGTCATAATGTAAAATTCCATTATGATGTCATAATGCAACATCCCATTATGATGTCATAATGCAAACTTCCATTATGATGTCATAATGCAAAATACCATTATGATGTCATAATGTAAAATTCCATTATGATGTCTTAATGGAACATTCCATTATGATGTCATAATGCAAAACTCCATTATGATGTCATAATGTAACATTCCATTATGATGTCATAATGCAAAATTCCATTACGATGTCATAATGCAAAATTCCATTAAGATGTCATAATGTAAAATTCCATTATGATGTCATAAAGCAACATTCCATTATGATGTCATAATGCAACATTCCATTATGATGTCATAATGCAACATTCCATTATGATGTCATAATGCAAAATTCCATTATGATGTCATAATGCATCATTCCATTATGATGTCATAATGCAAAATTCCATTATGATGTCATAATGCAAAATTCCATTATGATGTCATAATGCAATATTCCATTATGATGTCATAATGCAAAATTCCATTATGATGTCATAATGCAAAATTCCATTATGATGTCATAATGCAACATTCCATTATGATGTCATAATGCAAAATTCCATTATGATGTCATAATGCAACATCCCATTATGATGTCATAATGCAAAATTCCATTATGATGTCATAATGCAAAATTCCATTATGATATCATAATGTAAAATTCCATTATGATGTCATCATGTAACATTCCATTATGATGTCATAATGCAAAATTCCATTATGATGCCATAATGCAAAATTCCATTATGATGTCATAATGTAACATTCCATTATGATGTCATAATGCAAAATTCCATTATGATATCATAATGTAACATTCCATTATGATGTCATAATGCAAAATTCCATTACGATGTCATAATGTAAAATTCAATTACGATGTCATAATGTAACATTCCATTATGATGTCATAATGCAAAATTCCATTATGATGTCATAATGTAAAATTCCATTATGATGTCATAAAGCAACATTCCATTATGATGTCATAATGCAACATTCCATTATGATGTCATAATGCAACATTCCATTATGATATCACAATGTAAAATTCCATTATGATGTCACAATGCAAAATTCCATTATGATGTCATAATGCAAAATTCCATTATGATATCATAATGTAAAATTCCATTATGATGTTATAATGCAAAATTCAATTATGATGTCATTATGTAAAATCCCATTATGATGTCATAATGCAAAATTCCATTATGATGTCATAATGTAACATTCCATTATGATGTCATAATGTAAAATTCCATTATGATGTCATAATGTAAAATGCCATTATGATGTCATAATGCAAAATTCCATTATGATGTCATAATGTAACATTTCATTATGATGTCATAATGTAAAATTCCATTATGATGTCTTAATGGAACATTCCATTATGATGTCATAATGCAAAACTCCATTATGATGTCATAATGTAACATTCCATTATGATGTCATAATGCAAAATTCCATTACGATGTCATAATGCAAAATTCCATTAAGATGTCATAATGTAAAATTCCATTATGATGTCATAAAGCAACATTCCATTATGATGTCATAATGCAACATTCCATTATGATGTCATAATGCAACATTCCATTATGATGTCATAATGCAAAATTCCATTATGATGTCATAATGCATCATTCCATTATGATGTCATAATGCAAAATTCCATTATGATGTCATAATGCAAAATTCCATTATGATGTCATAATGCAATATTCCATTATGATGTCATAATGCAAAATTCCATTATGATGTCATAATGCAAAATTCCATTATGATGTCATAATGCAACATTCCATTATGATGTCATAATGCAAAATTCCATTATGATGTCATAATGCAACATCCCATTATGATGTCATAATGCAAAATTCCATTATGATGTCATAATGCAAAATTCCATTATGATATCATAATGTAAAATTCCATTATGATGTCATCATGTAACATTCCATTATGATGTCATAATGCAAAATTCCATTATGATGCCATAATGCAAAATTCCATTATGATGTCATAATGTAACATTCCATTATGATGTCATAATGCAAAATTCCATTATGATATCATAATGTAACATTCCATTATGATGTCATAATGCAAAATTCCATTACGATGTCATAATGTAAAATTCAATTACGATGTCATAATGTAACATTCCATTATGATGTCATAATGCAAAATTCCATTATGATGTCATAATGTAAAATTCCATTATGATGTCATAAAGCAACATTCCATTATGATGTCATAATGCAACATTCCATTATGATGTCATAATGCAACATTCCATTATGATATCACAATGTAAAATTCCATTATGATGTCACAATGCAAAATTCCATTATGATGTCATAATGCAAAATTCCATTATGATATCATAATGTAAAATTCCATTATGATGTTATAATGCAAAATTCAATTATGATGTCATTATGTAAAATCCCATTATGATGTCATAATGCAAAATTCCATTATGATGTCATAATGTAACATTCCATTATGATGTCATAATGTAAAATTCCATTATGATGTCATAATGTAAAATGCCATTATGATGTCATAATGCAAAATTCCATTATGATGTCATAATGTAACATTTCATTATGATGTCATAATGCAAAATTCCATTATGATGTCATAATGCAAAATTCCATTTTGATGTCATAATGTAACATTCCATTATGATGTCATAATGCAAAATTCCATTATGATGTCATAATGCAAAATTCCATTTTGATGTCATAATGTAACATTCCATTATGATGTCATAATGCAAAATTCCATTATGATGTCATAATGTAAAATTCCATTATGATGTCATAATGCAAAATTCCCTTTTGATGTCATAATGTAACATTCCATTATGATGTCATAATGCAAAATTCCCTTTTGATGTCATAATGTAACATTCCATTATGATGTCATAATGCAAAATTCCATTGTGGGGTCATAATGTAAAATTCGATTAAGATGTCATAATGTAACATTCCATTATGATGTCATAATGTAACATTCCATTATGAAGTCATAATGTAACATTCCATTATGATGTCATAATGCAGAATTCCATTATGATGTCATAATGTAACACTCCATTATGATGTCATAATGTAACATTCCATTATGATGTCATAATGCAAAATTCCATTATGATGCCATAATGCAAAATTCCATTATGATGTCATAATGTAACATTCCATTATGATGTCATAATGCAAAATTCCATTATGATGTCATAATGTAAAATTCCATTATGATGTCATAATGCAAAATTCCATTATGATATCATAATGTAACATTCCATTATGATGTCATAATGCAAAATTCCATTACGATGTCATAATGTAAAATTCCATTATGATGTCATAATGTAACATTCCATTATGATGTCATAATGCAAAATTCCATTATGATGTCATAATGTAAAATTCCATTATGATGTCATAAAGCAACATTCCATTATGATGTCATAATGCAAAATTCCATTATGATGTCATAATGTAAAATTCCATTATGATGTCATAATGCAAAATTCCATTATGATGTCATAATGCAACATTCCATTATGATGTCATAATGCAAAATTCCATTATGATGTCATAATGCAACATCCCATTATGATGTCATAATGCAAAATTCCATTATGATGTCATAATGCAAAATTCCATTATGATATCATAATGTAAAATTCCATTATGATGTCATAATGCAAAATTCCATTATGATGTCATAATGCAACATTCCATAATGATGTCATAATGTAAAATTCCATTATGATGTCATAATGTAACATTCCATTATGATGTCATAATGTAAAATTCCATTATGATGTCATAATGCAAAATTCCATTACGATGTCATAATGTAAAATTCCATTATGATGTCATAATGTAACATTCCATTATGATGTCATAATGCAAAATTCCATTATGATGTCATAATGTAAAATTCCATTATGATGTCATAAAGCAACATTCCATTATGATGTCATAATGCAACATTCCATTATGATGTCATAATGCAACATTCCATTATGATGTCATAATGCATCATGCCATTATGATGTCATAATGCAAAATTCCATTATGATGTCATAATGCAAAATTCCATTATGATGTCATAATGTAAAATTCCATTATGATGTCATAATGTAAAATTCCATTATGATGTCATAAAGCAACATTCCATTATGATGTCATAATGCAAAATTCCATTATGATGTCATAATGTAAAATTCCATTATGATGTCATAATGCAACATTCCATTATGATGTCATAATGTAACATTCCATTATGATGTCATAATGCAAAATTCCATTATGATGTCATAATGTAAAATTCCATTATGTCATAATGTAAAATTCCATTATGATGTCATAATGCAACATTCCATTATGATGTCATAATGCAAAATTCCATTATGATGTCATAATGTAACATTCCATTATGATGTCATAATGCAAAATTCCATTATGATGTCATAATGCAAAATTCCATTATGATGTCATAATGCAACATTCCATTATGATGTCATAAAGCAACATTCCATTATGATGTCATAATGCACAATTCCATTATGATGCCATAATGCAAAATTCCATTATGATGTCATAATGCAACATTCCATTATGATGCTATAATGCAAAATTCCATTATGATGTCATAATGCAAAATTCCATTATGATGTCATAATGTAAAATTCCATTATGATGTCTTAATGCAACATTCCATTATGATGTCATAATGCAAAACTCCATTATGATGTCATAATGTAACATTCCATTATGATGTCATAATGCAAAATTCCATTACGATGTCATAATGCAAAATTCCATTAAGATGTCATAATGTAAAATTCCATTATGATGTCATAAAGCAACATTCCATTATGATGTCATAATGTAACATTCCATTATGATGTCATAATGCAAAATTCCATTATGATGTCATAATGCAAAATTCCATTTTGATGTCATAATGTAACATTCCATTATGATGTCATAATGCAAAATTCCATTATGATGTCATAATGCAAAATTCCATTATGATGTCATAATGCAAAATTCCATTATGATGTCATAATGAAACATTCCATTATGATGTCATAATGCAAAATTCCATTATGATGTCATAATGTAAAATTCCATTATGATGTCATAATGCAAAATTCCCTTTTGATGTCATAATGTAACATTCCATTATGATGTCATAATGCAAAATTCCCTTTTGATGTCATAATGTAACATTCCATTATGATGTCATAATGCAAAATTCCATTGTGAGGTCATAATGTAAAATTCGATTAAGATGTCATAATGTAACATTCCATTATGATGTCATAATGTAAGATTCCATTATGAAGTCATAATGTAACATTCCATTATGATGTCATAATGCAAAATTCCATTATGATGTCATAATGCAAAATTCCATTACGATGTCATAATGTAAAATTCCATTATGATGTCATAATGTAACATTCCATTATGATGTCATAATGCAAAATTCCATTATGATGTCATAATGTAAAATTCCATTATGATGTCATAAAGCAACATTCCATTATGATGTCATAATGCAACATTCCATTATGATGTCATAATGCAACATTCCATTATGATGTCATAATGCATCATGCCATTATGATGTCATAATGCAAAATTCCATTATGATGTCATAATGCAAAATTCCATTATGATGTCATAATGTAAAATTCCATTATGATGTCATAATGTAAAATTCCATTATGATGTCATAAAGCAACATTCCATTATGATGTCATAATGCAAAATTCCATTATGATGTCATAATGTAAAATTCCATTATGATGTCATAATGCAACATCCCATTATGATGTCATAATGCAAACTTCCATTATGATGTCATAATGCAAAATTCCATTATGATGTCATAATGTAAAATTCCATTATGATGTCTTAATGGAACATTCCATTATGATGTCATAATGCAAAACTCCATTATGATGTCATAATGTAACATTCCATTATGATGTCATAATGCAAAATTCCATTACGATGTCATAATGCAAAATTCCATTAAGATGTCATAATGTAAAATTCCATTATGATGTCATAAAGCAACATTCCATTATGATGTCATAATGCAACATTCCATTATGATGTCATAATGCAACATTCCATTATGATGTCATAATGCAAAATTCCATTATGATGTCATAATGCATCATTCCATTATGATGTCATAATGCAAAATTCCATTATGATGTCATAATGCAAAATTCCATTATGATGTCATAATGCAATATTCCATTATGATGTCATAATGCAAAATTCCATTATGATGTCATAATGCAAAATTCCATTATGATGTCATAATGCAACATTCCATTATGATGTCATAATGCAAAATTCCATTATGATGTCATAATGCAACATCCCATTATGATGTCATAATGCAAAATTCCATTATGATGTCATAATGCAAAATTCCATTATGATATCATAATGTAAAATTCCATTATGATGTCATCATGTAACATTCCATTATGATGTCATAATGCAAAATTCCATTATGATGCCATAATGCAAAATTCCATTATGATGTCATAATGTAACATTCCATTATGATGTCATAATGCAAAATTCCATTATGATATCATAATGTAACATTCCATTATGATGTCATAATGCAAAATTCCATTACGATGTCATAATGTAAAATTCAATTACGATGTCATAATGTAACATTCCATTATGATGTCATAATGCAAAATTCCATTATGATGTCATAATGTAAAATTCCATTATGATGTCATAAAGCAACATTCCATTATGATGTCATAATGCAACATTCCATTATGATGTCATAATGCAACATTCCATTATGATATCACAATGTAAAATTCCATTATGATGTCACAATGCAAAATTCCATTATGATGTCATAATGCAAAATTCCATTATGATATCATAATGTAAAATTCCATTATGATGTCATAATGCAAAATTCAATTATGATGTCATTATGTAAAATCCCATTATGATGTCATAATGCAAAATTCCATTATGATGTCATAATGTAACATTCCATTATGATGTCATAATGTAAAATTCCATTATGATGTCATAATGTAAAATGCCATTATGATGTCATAATGCAAAATTCCATTATGATGTCATAATGTAACATTTCATTATGATGTCATAATGCAAAATTCCATTATGATGTCATAATGCAAAATTCCATTTTGATGTCATAATGTAACATTCCATTATGATGTCATAATGCAAAATTCCATTATGATGTCATAATGCAAAATTCCATTTTGATGTCATAATGTAACATTCCATTATGATGTCATAATGCAAAATTCCATTATGATGTCATAATGTAAAATTCCATTATGATGTCATAATGCAAAATTCCCTTTTGATGTCATAATGTAACATTCCATTATGATGTCATAATGCAAAATTCCCTTTTGATGTCATAATGTAACATTCCATTATGATGTCATAATGCAAAATTCCATTGTGGGGTCATAATGTAAAATTCGATTAAGATGTCATAATGTAACATTCCATTATGATGTCATAATGTAACATTCCATTATGAAGTCATAATGTAACATTCCATTATGATGTCATAATGCAGAATTCCATTATGATGTCATAATGTAACACTCCATTATGATGTCATAATGTAACATTCCATTATGATGTCATAATGCAAAATTCCATTATGATGCCATAATGCAAAATTCCATTATGATGTCATAATGTAACATTCCATTATGATGTCATAATGCAAAATTCCATTATGATGTCATAATGTAAAATTCCATTATGATGTCATAATGCAAAATTCCATTATGATATCATAATGTAACATTCCATTATGATGTCATAATGCAAAATTCCATTACGATGTCATAATGTAAAATTCCATTATGATGTCATAATGTAACATTCCATTATGATGTCATAATGCAAAATTCCATTATGATGTCATAATGTAAAATTCCATTATGATGTCATAATGCAAAATTCCATTATGATGTCATAATGTAAAATTCCATTATGATGTCATAATGTAAAATTCCATTATGTCATAATGTAAAATTCCATTATGATGTCATAATGCAACATTCCATTATGATGTCATAATGCAAAATTCCATTATGATGTCATAATGTAACATTCCATTATGATGTCATAATGCAAAATTCCATTATGATGTCATAATGCAAAATTCCATTATGATGTCATAATGCAACATTCCATTATGATGTCATAAAGCAACATTCCATTATGATGTCATAATGCACAATTCCATTATGATGCCATAATGCAAAATTCCATTATGATGTCATAATGCAACATTCCATTATGATGCTATAATGCAAAATTCCATTATGATGTCATAATGCAAAATTCCATTATGATGTCATAATGTAAAATTCCATTATGATGTCTTAATGCAACATTCCATTATGATGTCATAATGCAAAACTCCATTATGATGTCATAATGTAACATTCCATTATGATGTCATAATGCAAAATTCCATTACAATGTCATAATGCAAAATTCCATTAAGATGTCATAATGTAAAATGCCATTATGATGTCATAAAGCAACATTCCATTATGATGTCATAATGTAACATTCCATTATGATGTCATAATGCAAAATTCCATTATGATGTCATAATGCAAAATTCCATTTTGATGTCATAATGTAACATTCCATTATGATGTCATAATGCAAAATTCCATTATGATGTCATAATGCAAAATTCCATTATGATGTCATAATGCAAAATTCCATTATGATGTCATAATGAAACATTCCATTATGATGTCATAATGCAAAATTCCATTATGATGTCATAATGCAAAATTCCATTATGATGTCATAATGTAAAATTCCATTATGATGTCATAATGCAAAATTCCCTTTTGATGTCATAATGTAACATTCCATTATGATGTCATAATGCAAAATTCCCTTTTGATGTCATAATGTAACATTCCATTATGATGTCATAATGCAAAATTCCATTGTGAGGTCATAATGTAAAATTCGATTAAGATGTCATAATGTAACATTCCATTATGATGTCATAATGTAAGATTCCATTATGAAGTCATAATGTAACATTCCATTATGATGTCATAATGCAAAATTCCATTATGATGTCATAATGCAACATCCCATTATGTCATAATGCAAAATTCCATTATGATGTCATAATGCAAAATTCCATTATGATGTCATAATGCAAAATTCCATTATGATGTCATAATGTAACATTCCATTATGATGTCATAATGTAAAATTCCATTATGATGTCATAATGCAAAATTCCATTATGATGTCATAATGCAAAATTCCATTATGATGTCATAATGCAAAATTCCATTATGATGTCATAATGCAAAATTCCATTATGATGTCATAATGTAAAATTCCATTATGATGTCATAATGCAACATTCCATTATGATGTCATAATGCAACATTCCATTATGATGTCATAATGCAAAATTCCATTATGATGTCATAATGCAACATCCCATTATGATGTCATAATGCAAAATTCCATTATGATGTCATAATGCAAAATTCCATTATGATATCATAATGTAAAATTCCATTATGATGTTATAATGCAAAATTCAATTATGATGTCATTATGTAAAATCCCATTATGATGTCATAATGCAAAATTCCATTATGATGTCATAATGTAACATTCCATTATGATGTCATAATGTAAAATTCCATTATGATGTCATAATGTAAAATGCCATTATGATGTCATAATGCAAAATTCCATTATGATGTCATAATGTAACATTTCATTATGATGTCATAATGCAAAATTCCATTATGATGTCATAATGCAAAATTCCATTTTGATGTCATAATGTAACATTCCATTATGATGTCATAATGCAAAATTCCATTATGATGTCATAATGCAAAATTCCATTTTGATGTCATAATGTAACATTCCATTATGATGTCATAATGCAAAATTCCATTATGATGTCATAATGTAAAATTCCATTATGATGTCATAATGCAAAATTCCCTTTTGATGTCATAATGTAACATTCCATTATGATGTCATAATGCAAAATTCCATTGTGGGGTCATAATGTAAAATTCGATTAAGATGTCATAATGTAACATTCCATTATGATGTCATAATGTAACATTCCATTATGAAGTCATAATGTAACATTCCATTATGATGTCATAATGCAGAATTCCATTATGATGTCATAATGTAACACTCCATTATGATGTCATAATGTAACATTCCATTATGATGTCATAATGCAAAATTCCATTATGATGCCATAATGCAAAATTCCATTATGATGTCATAATGTAACATTCCATTATGATGTCATAATGCAAAATTCCATTATGATGTCATAATGTAAAATTCCATTATGATGTCATAATGCAAAATTCCATTATGATATCATAATGTAACATTCCATTATGATGTCATAATGCAAAATTCCATTACGATGTCATAATGTAAAATTCCATTATGATGTCATAATGTAACATTCCATTATGATGTCATAATGCAAAATTCCATTATGATGTCATAATGTAAAATTCCATTATGATGTCATAATGCAAAATTCCATTATGATGTCATAATGTAAAATTCCATTATGTCATAATGTAAAATTCCATTATGATGTCATAATGCAACATTCCATTATGATGTCATAATGCAAAATTCCATTATGATGTCATAATGTAACATTCCATTATGATGTCATAATGCAAAATTCCATTATGATGTCATAATGCAAAATTCCATTATGATGTCATAATGCAACATTCCATTATGATGTCATAAAGCAACATTCCATTATGATGTCATAATGCACAATTCCATTATGATGCCATAATGCAAAATTCCATTATGATGTCATAATGCAACATTCCATTATGATGCTATAATGCAAAATTCCATTATGATGTCATAATGCAAAATTCCATTATGATGTCATAATGTAAAATTCCATTATGATGTCTTAATGCAACATTCCATTATGATGTCATAATGCAAAACTCCATTATGATGTCATAATGTAACATTCCATTATGATGTCATAATGCAAAATTCCATTACAATGTCATAATGCAAAATTCCATTAAGATGTCATAATGTAAAATGCCATTATGATGTCATAAAGCAACATTCCATTATGATGTCATAATGTAACATTCCATTATGATGTCATAATGCAAAATTCCATTATGATGTCATAATGCAAAATTCCATTTTGATGTCATAATGTAACATTCCATTATGATGTCATAATGCAAAATTCCATTATGATGTCATAATGCAAAATTCCATTATGATGTCATAATGCAAAATTCCATTATGATGTCATAATGAAACATTCCATTATGATGTCATAATGCAAAATTCCATTATGATGTCATAATGCAAAATTCCATTATGATGTCATAATGTAAAATTCCATTATGATGTCATAATGCAAAATTCCCTTTTGATGTCATAATGTAACATTCCATTATGATGTCATAATGCAAAATTCCATTGTGAGGTCATAATGTAAAATTCGATTAAGATGTCATAATGTAACATTCCATTATGATGTCATAATGTAAGATTCCATTATGAAGTCATAATGTAACATTCCATTATGATGTCATAATGCAAAATTCCATTATGATGTCATAATGCAACATCCCATTATGTCATAATGCAAAATTCCATTATGATGTCATAATGCAAAATTCCATTATGATGTCATAATGCAAAATTCCATTATGATGTCATAATGTAACATTCCATTATGATGTCATAATGTAAAATTCCATTATGATGTCATAATGCAAAATTCCATTATGATGTCATAATGCAAAATTCCATTATGATGTCATAATGCAAAATTCCATTATGATGTCATAATGCAAAATTCCATTATGATGTCATAATGTAAAATTCCATTATGATGTCATAATGCAACATTCCATTATGATGTCATAATGCAACATTCCATTATGATGTCATAATGCAAAATTCCATTATGATGTCATAATGCAACATCCCATTATGATGTCATAATGCAAAATTCCATTATGATGTCATAATGCAAAATTCCATTATGATATCATAATGTAAAATTCCATTATGATGTCATAATGCAAAATTCCATTATGATGTCATAATGCAACATTCCATAATGATGTCATAATGTAAAATTCCATTATGATGTCATAATGTAACATTCCATTATGATGTCATAATGTAAAATTCCATTATGATGTCATAATGCAAAATTCCATTACGATGTCATAATGTAAAATTCCATTATGATGTCATAATGTAACATTCCATTATGATGTCATAATGCAAAATTCCATTATGATGTCATAATGTAAAATTCCATTATGATGTCATAAAGCAACATTCCATTATGATGTCATAATGCAACATTCCATTATGATGTCATAATGCAACATTCCATTATGATGTCATAATGCAACATTCCATTATGATGTCATAATGCAACATTCCATTATGATGTCATAATGTAAAATTCCATTATGATGTCATAATGCAAAATTCCATTATGATGTCATAAAGCAACATTCCATTATGATGTCATAAAGCAACATTCCATTATGATGTCATAATGCAACATTCCATTATGATGTCATAATGCAACATTCCATTATGATGTCATAATGCAACATTCCATTATGATGTCATAATGTAAAATTCCATTATGATGTCATAATGCAAAATTCCATTATGATGTCATAATGCAAAATTCCATTATGATGTCATAATGCAAAATTCCATTATGATGTCATAATGTAAAATTCCATTATGATGTCATAATGTAAAATTCCATTATGATGTCATAAAGCAACATTCCATTATGATGTCATAATGCAAAATTCCATTATGATGTCATAATGTAAAATTCCATTATGATGTCATAATGCAACATTCCATTATGATGTCATAATGTAACATTCCATTATGATGTCATAATGTAACATTCCATTATGATGTCATAATGCAAAATTCCATTATGATGTCATAATGTAAAATTACATTATGTCATAATGTAAAATTCCATTATGATGTCATAATGCAACATTCCATTATGATGTCATAATGCAAAATTCCATTATGATGTCATAATGTAACATTCCATTATGATGTCATAATGCAAAATTCCATTATGATGTCATAATGCAAAATTCCATTATGATGTCATAATGCAACATTCCATTATGATGCTATAATGCAAAATTCCATTATGATGTCATAATGCAAAATTCCATTATGATGTCATAATGTAAAATTCCATTATGATGTCTTAATGCAACATTCCATTATGATGTCATAATGCAAAACTCCATTATGATGTCATAATGTAACATTCCATTATGATGTCATAATGCAAAATTCCATTACAATGTCATAATGCAAAATTCCATTAAGATGTCATAATGTAAAATTCCATTATGATGTCATAAAGCAACATTCCATTATGATGTCATAATGTAACATTCCATTATGATGTCATAATGCAAAATTCCATTATGATGTCATAATGTAACATTCCATTATGATGTCATAATGCAAAATTCCATTATGATGTCATAATGCAAAATTCCATTTTGATGTCATAATGTAACATTCCATTATGATGTCATAATGCAAAATTCCATTATGATGTCATAATGCAAAATTCCATTATGATGTCATAATGCAAAATTCCATTATGATGTCATAATGCAAAATTCCATTATGATGTCATAATGTAAAATTCCATTATGATGTCATAATGCAAAATTCCCTTTTGATGTCATAATGTAACATTTCATTATGATGTCATAATGCAAAATTCCCTTTTGATGTCATAATGTAACATTCCATTATGATGTCATAATGCAAAATTCCATTGTGAGGTTATAATGTAAAATTCGATTAAGATGTCATAATGTAACATTCCATTATGATGTCATAATGCAAAATTCCATTATGATGTCATAATGTAACATTCCATTATGATGTCATAATGTAAGATTCCATTATGAAGTCATAATGTAACATTCCATTATGATGTCATAATGCAAAATTCCATTATGATGTCATAATGCAACATCCCATTATGATGTCATAATGCAAAATTCCATTACGATGTCATAATGTAAAATTCCATTATGATGTCATAATGTAACATTCCATTATGATGTCATAATGCAAAATTCCATTATGATGTCATAATGTAAAATTCCATTATGATGTCATAAAGCAACATTCCATTATGATGTCATAATGCAAAATTCCATTATGATGTCATAATGTAAAATTCCATTATGATGTCATAATGCAAAATTCCATTATGATGTCATAATGCAACATTCCATTATGATGTCATAATGCAAAATTCCATTATGATGTCATAATGCAACATCCCATTATGATGTCATAATGCAAAATTCCCTTTTGATGTCATAATGTAACATTCCATTATGATGTCATAATGCAAAACTCCATTATGATGTCATAATGTAACATTCCATTATGATGTCATAATGCAAAATTCCATTACGATGTCATAATGCAAAATTCCATTAAGATGTCATAATGTAAAATTCCATTATGATGTCATAAAGCAACATTCCATTATGATGTCATAATGCAAAATTCCATTATGATGTCATAATGCATCATTCCATTATGATGTCATAATGCAAAATTCCATTATGATGTCATAATGTAAAATTCCATTATAATGTCATAATGTAACATTCCATTATGATGTCATAATGTATCATTCCATTATGATGTCATAATGCAAAATTCCATTATGATGTCATAATGGAAAATTCCATTATGATGTCACAATGTAACATTCCATTATGATGTCATAATGCAAAATTCCATTATGATGTCATAATGTAACATTCCATTATGTTGTCATAATGCAAAATTCCATTATGATGTCATAATCCAAAATTCCATTATGATGCCATAATGTAAAATTCCATTATGATGTCATAATGCAAAATTCCATTATGATGTCATAATGCAAAATTCCATTATGATGTCATAATACAAAATTCCATTATGATGTCATAGTGTAAAATTCCATTATGATGTCATATTGCAAAATCCCATTATGATGCCATAATGCAAAATTCCATTATGATGTCATAATGTAAAATCCCATTATGATGTCATAATGCAAAATTCCATTATGATGTCATAATGCATCATTCCATTATGATGTCATAATGCAAAATTCCATTATTATGTCATAATGCAAAATTCCATTATGATATCATAATGTAAAATTCCATTATGATGTCATAATGCAAAATTCCATTATGATGTCATAATGTAACATTCCATTATGATGTCATAATGCAAAATTCCATTACGATGTCATAATGTAAAATTCCATTATAATGTCATAATGTAAAATTCCATTATAATGTCATAATGCAAAATTCCATTAAGATGTCATAAAGCAACATTCCATTATGATGTCATAATGCAAAATTCCATTATGATGTCATAATGTAACATTCCATTATGATGTCATAATGCAAAATTCCATTATGATGTCATAATGTAAAATTCCATTATGATGTCATAAAGCAACATTCCATTATGATGTCATAATGCAAAATTCCATTATGATGTCATAATGTAACGTTCCATTATGATGTCATAATGCAAAATTCCATTATGATGTCATAATGTAACATTCCATTATGATGTCATAACGCAACATTCCATTATGATGTCATAATGCAACATTCCATTATGATGTCATTATGCAAAATTCCATTATGATGTCATAATGCATCATTCCATTATGATGCCATAATGCAAAATTCCATTATGATGTCATAATGTAAAATTCCATTATGATGTCATAATGAAAATTCCATTATGATGTCATAATGTAACATCCCATTATGATGTCATAATGTAACATTCCATTATGATGTCATAATGCAACATTCCATTATGATGTCATAATGCAACATTCCATTATGATGTCATAATGCATCATGCCATTATGATGTCATAATGCAAAATTCCATTATGATGTCATAATGCAAAATTCCATTATGATGTCATAATGTAAAATTCCATTATGATGTCATAATGAAAATTCCATTATGATGTCATAAAGCAACATTCCATTATGATGTCATAATGCAAAATTCCATTATGATGTCATAATGTAAAATTCCATTATGATGTCATAATGCAACATTCCATTATGATGTCATAATGCAACATTCCATTATGATGTCATAATGTAAAATTCCATTATGATGTCATAATGTAACATTCCATTATGATGTCATAATGTAACATTCCATTATGATGTCATAATGTAACATTCCATTATGATGTCATAATGCAACATTCCATTATGATGTCATAATGCAACATTCCATTATGATGTCATAATGCAAAATTCCATTATGATGTCATAATGTAACATTCCATTATGATGTCATAATGCAACATTCCATTATGATGTCATAATGCAAAATTCCATTATGATGTCATAATGTAAAATTCCATTATGATTTCATAATGTAAAATTCCATTATGATGTCATAATGCAACATTCCATTATGATGTCATAATGTAACATTCCATTATGATGTCATAATGTAAAATTCCATTATGATGTCATAATGTAAAATTCCATTATGATGTCATAATGCAAAATTCCATTATGATGTCATAATGTAAAATTCCATTATGTCATAATGTAAAATTCCATTATGATGTCATAATGCAACATTCCATTATGATGTCATAATGCAAAATTCCATTATGATGTCATAATGCAACATTCCATTATGATGTCATAAAGCAACATTCCATTATGATGTCATAATGCACAATTCCATTATGATGCCATAATGCAAAATTCCATTATGATGTCATAATGCAACATTCCATTATGATGCCATAATGCAAAATTCCATTATGATGTCATAATGCAAAATTCCATTATGATGTCATAATGTAAAATTCCATTATGATGTCTTAATGCAACATTCCATTATGATGTCATAATGCAAAACTCCATTATGATGTCATAATGTAACATTCCATTATGATGTCATAATGCAAAATTCCATTACGATGTCATAATGCAAAATTCCATTAAGATGTCATAATGTAAAATTCCATTATGATGTCATAAAGCAACATTCCATTATGATGTCATAATGCAACATTCCATTATGATGTCATAATGCAACATTCCATTATGATGTCATAATGCAAAATTCCATTATGATGTCATAATGCATCATTCCATTATGATGTCATAATGCAAAATTCCATTATGATGTCATAATGCAAAATTCCATTATGATGTCATAATGCAATATTCCATTATGATGTCATAATGCAAAATTCCATTATGATGTCATAATGCAAAATTCCATTATGATGTCATAATGCAACATTCCATTATGATGTCATAATGCAAAATTCCATTATGATGTCATAATGCAACATCCCATTATGATGTCATAATGCAAAATTCCATTATGATGTCATAATGCAAAATTCCATTATGATATCATAATGTAAAATTCCATTATGATGTCATCATGTAACATTCCATTATGATGTCATAATGCAAAATTCCATTATGATGCCATAATGCAAAATTCCATTATGATGTCATAATGTAACATTCCATTATGATGTCATAATGCAAAATTCCTTTATGATGTCATAATGTAAAATTCCATTATGATGTCATAATGCAAAATTCCATTATGATATCATAATGTAACATTCCATTATGATGTCATAATGCAAAATTCCATTACGATGTCATAATGTAAAATTCAATTACGATGTCATAATGTAACATTCCATTATGATGTCATAATGCAAAATTCCATTATGATGTCATAATGTAAAATTCCATTATGATGTCATAAAGCAACATTCCATTATGATGTCATAATGCAACATTCCATTATGATGTCATAATGCAACATTCCATTATGATATCACAATGTAAAATTCCATTATGATGTCACAATGCAAAATTCCATTATGATGTCATAATGCAAAATTCCATTATGATATCATAATGTAAAATTCCATTATGATGTTATAATGCAAAATTCAATTATGATGTCATTATGTAAAATCCCATTATGATGTCATAATGCAAAATTCCATTATGATGTCATAATGTAACATTCCATTATGATGTCATAATGTAAAATTCCATTATGATGTCATAATGTAAAATGCCATTATGATGTCATAATGCAAAATTCCATTATGATGTCATAATGTAACATTTCATTATGATGTCATAATGCAAAATTCCATTATGATGTCATAATGCAAAATTCCATTTTGATGTCATAATGTAACATTCCATTATGATGTCATAATGCAAAATTCCATTATGATGTCATAATGCAAAATTCCATTTTGATGTCATAATGTAACATTCCATTATGATGTCATAATGCAAAATTCCATTATGATGTCATAATGTAAAATTCCATTATGATGTCATAATGCAAAATTCCCTTTTGATGTCATAATGTAACATTCCATTATGATGTCATAATGCAAAATTCCCTTTTGATGTCATAATGTAACATTCCATTATGATGTCATAATGCAAAATTCCATTGTGGGGTCATAATGTAAAATTCGATTAAGATGTCATAATGTAACATTCCATTATGATGTCATAATGTAACATTCCATTATGAAGTCATAATGTAACATTCCATTATGATGTCATAATGCAGAATTCCATTATGATGTCATAATGTAACACTCCATTATGATGTCATAATGTAACATTCCATTATGATGTCATAATGCAAAATTCCATTATGATGCCATAATGCAAAATTCCATTATGATGTCATAATGTAACATTCCATTATGATGTCATAATGCAAAATTCCATTATGATGTCATAATGTAAAATTCCATTATGATGTCATAATGCAAAATTCCATTATGATATCATAATGTAACATTCCATTATGATGTCATAATGCAAAATTCCATTACGATGTCATAATGTAAAATTCCATTATGATGTCATAATGTAACATTCCATTATGATGTCATAATGCAAAATTCCATTATGATGTCATAATGTAAAATTCCATTATGATGTCATAAAGCAACATTCCATTATGATGTCATAATGCAAAATTCCATTATGATGTCATAATGTAAAATTCCATTATGATGTCATAATGCAAAATTCCATTATGATGTCATAATGCAACATTCCATTATGATGTCATAATGCAAAATTCCATTATGATGTCATAATGCAACATCCCATTATGATGTCATAATGCAAAATTCCATTATGATGTCATAATGCAAAATTCCATTATGATATCATAATGTAAAATTCCATTATGATGTCATAATGCAAAATTCCATTATGATGTCATAATGCAACATTCCATAATGATGTCATAATGTAAAATTCCATTATGATGTCATAATGTAACATTCCATTATGATGTCATAATGTAAAATTCCATTATGATGTCATAATGCAAAATTCCATTACGATGTCATAATGTAAAATTCCATTATGATGTCATAATGTAACATTCCATTATGATGTCATAATGCAAAATTCCATTATGATGTCATAATGTAAAATTCCATTATGATGTCATAAAGCAACATTCCATTATGATGTCATAATGCAACATTCCATTATGATGTCATAATGCAACATTCCATTATGATGTCATAATGCATCATGCCATTATGATGTCATAATGCAAAATTCCATTATGATGTCATAATGCAAAATTCCATTATGATGTCATAATGTAAAATTCCATTATGATGTCATAATGTAAAATTCCATTATGATGTCATAAAGCAACATTCCATTATGATGTCATAATGCAAAATTCCATTATGATGTCATAATGTAAAATTCCATTATGATGTCATAATGCAACATTCCATTATGATGTCATAATGTAACATTCCATTATGATGTCATAATGCAAAATTCCATTATGATGTCATAATGTAAAATTCCATTATGTCATAATGTAAAATTCCATTATGATGTCATAATGCAACATTCCATTATGATGTCATAATGCAAAATTCCATTATGATGTCATAATGTAACATTCCATTATGATGTCATAATGCAAAATTCCATTATGATGTCATAATGCAAAATTCCATTATGATGTCATAATGCAACATTCCATTATGATGTCATAAAGCAACATTCCATTATGATGTCATAATGCACAATTCCATTATGATGCCATAATGCAAAATTCCATTATGATGTCATAATGCAACATTCCATTATGATGCTATAATGCAAAATTCCATTATGATGTCATAATGCAAAATTCCATTATGATGTCATAATGTAAAATTCCATTATGATGTCTTAATGCAACATTCCATTATGATGTCATAATGCAAAACTCCATTATGATGTCATAATGTAACATTCCATTATGATGTCATAATGCAAAATTCCATTACGATGTCATAATGCAAAATTCCATTAAGATGTCATAATGTAAAATTCCATTATGATGTCATAAAGCAACATTCCATTATGATGTCATAATGTAACATTCCATTATGATGTCATAATGCAAAATTCCATTATGATGTCATAATGCAAAATTCCATTTTGATGTCATAATGTAACATTCCATTATGATGTCATAATGCAAAATTCCATTATGATGTCATAATGCAAAATTCCATTATGATGTCATAATGCAAAATTCCATTATGATGTCATAATGAAACATTCCATTATGATGTCATAATGCAAAATTCCATTATGATGTCATAATGTAAAATTCCATTATGATGTCATAATGCAAAATTCCCTTTTGATGTCATAATGTAACATTCCATTATGATGTCATAATGCAAAATTCCCTTTTGATGTCATAATGTAACATTCCATTATGATGTCATAATGCAAAATTCCATTGTGAGGTCATAATGTAAAATTCGATTAAGATGTCATAATGTAACATTCCATTATGATGTCATAATGTAAGATTCCATTATGAAGTCATAATGTAACATTCCATTATGATGTCATAATGCAAAATTCCATTATGATGTCATAATGCAAAATTCCATTACGATGTCATAATGTAAAATTCCATTATGATGTCATAATGTAACATTCCATTATGATGTCATAATGCAAAATTCCATTATGATGTCATAATGTAAAATTCCATTATGATGTCATAAAGCAACATTCCATTATGATGTCATAATGCAACATTCCATTATGATGTCATAATGCAACATTCCATTATGATGTCATAATGCATCATGCCATTATGATGTCATAATGCAAAATTCCATTATGATGTCATAATGCAAAATTCCATTATGATGTCATAATGTAAAATTCCATTATGATGTCATAATGTAAAATTCCATTATGATGTCATAAAGCAACATTCCATTATGATGTCATAATGCAAAATTCCATTATGATGTCATAATGTAAAATTCCATTATGATGTCATAATGCAACATCCCATTATGATGTCATAATGCAAACTTCCATTATGATGTCATAATGCAAAATTCCATTATGATGTCATAATGTAAAATTCCATTATGATGTCTTAATGGAACATTCCATTATGATGTCATAATGCAAAACTCCATTATGATGTCATAATGTAACATTCCATTATGATGTCATAATGCAAAATTCCATTACGATGTCATAATGCAAAATTCCATTAAGATGTCATAATTAGAGATGAGCGAACGCGTTCGTCCGAGCTTGATATTCGTGCGAATATTAGGGTGTTCGGGATGTTCGTTATTCGTGACGAACACCATGCGGTGTTCTGGTTACTTTCACTTCCTTCCCTGAGACGTTAGCGCGCTTTTCTGGCCAATTGAAAGACAGGGAAGGCATTACAACTTCCCCCTGCAACGTTTAAGCCCTATACCACCCCCCTGCTGTGAGTGGCTGGCGAGATCAGGTGTTCGCCTAATATAAAAGTCGGCCCCTCCCGCGGCTCGCCTCAGATGCGGTGTGAGTTAGATGAGGGACAGTGCTGTTTATACCGGAGCTGCTGTAGGGAAAGAATTGGTAGTTAGTGTAGGCTTCAAGACCCCCCAAAGGTCCTTATTAGGGCCACTGATAGCTGTGTGTTGGCTGCTGTTAGCAGTGGGATTTTTTTTTCTTTCTCAAAATCGCCTCTGCAGACCGTTGCACCTGGCATTAGGGACAGAAGTGCTGCATAGGCAGGGAGAGTGTTAGGAGTGAGTGTAGCCTTCAAGAACCTCAACGGTCCTTTCTAGGGCCATATTTATCCGTGTGCAGTACTGTCCAGGCTGCTGTTGGCTGTGCTGCATTTTTTTTGGGCTTCTCAAAATCGCCTCTGCAGAGCATTGCACCCTCCATTGATACTGCAGGGAAAGAATTGTATAGGCAGGGCCACAACACAGTTATTATTCATAGAATATACGCAGTGCTGCCTGTTGGTGGGAAAAAACTGAAAAGAAATCTATTTGTCCAGCCTGTGTCCGTCCTTACGCCTGTGGAGACGTGTGAGCTGCGTGAAAAACATTGCTAAATCATACGCAGCCAGCTACGCTTTACTGCTGGGTTCGCCATTTGCTTTCCTTAATTGGGAAAAAAAATACCTGCTCTCCAAGAGTTATAATAACTCTGCTACCCTCACGTTCTGTGACACATAAGCAGGGACACAGCGCAGTTATTAAACTTCGCAGGTTCATTGAATATACGCAGTGCTGCCTGTTGGTGGGAAAAAACTGAAAAGAAATCTATTTGTCCAGCCTGTGTCCGTCCTTACGCCTGTGTAGACGTGTGAGCTGCGTGAAAAACATTGCTAAATCATACGCAGCCAGCTACGCTTTACTGCTGGGTTCGCCATTTGCTTTCCTTAATTGGGGAAAAAAATACCTGCTCTCCAAGAGTTATAATAACTCTGCTACCCTCACGTTCTGTGACACATAAGCAGGGACACAGCGCAGTTATTAAACTTCGCAGGTTCATTGAATATACGCAGTGCTGCCTGTTGGTGGGAAAAAACTGAAAACAAATCTATTTGTCCAGCCTGTGTCCGTCCTTACGCCTGTGTAGACGTGTGAGCTGCGTGAAAAACATTGCTAAATCATACGCAGCCAGCTACGCTTTACTGCTGGGTTCGCCATTTGCTTTCCTTAATTGGGAAAAAAAATACCTGCTCTCCAAGAGTTATAATAACTCTGCTACCCTCACGTTCTGTGACACATAAGCAGGGACACAGCGCAGTTATTAAACTTCGCAGGTTCATTGAATATACGCAGTGCTGCCTGTTGGTGGGAAAAAACTGAAAAGAAATCTATTTGTCCAGCCTGTGTCCGTCCTTACGCCTGTGGAGACGTGTGAGCTGCGTGAAAAACATTGCTAAATCATACGCAGCCAGCTACGCTTTACTGCTGGGTTCGCCATTTGCTTTCCTTAATTGGGAAAAAAAATACCTGCTCTCCAAGAGTTATAATAACTCTGCTACCCTCACGTTCTGTGACACATAAGCAGGGACACAGCGCAGTTATTAAACTTCGCAGGTTCATTGAATATACGCAGTGCTGCCTGTTGGTGGGAAAAAACTGAAAAGAAATCTATTTGTCCAGCCTGTGTCCGTCCTTACGCCTGTGGAGACGTGTGAGCTGCGTGAAAAACATTGCTAAATCATACGCAGCCAGCTACGCTTTACTGCTGGGTTCGCCATTTGCTTTCCTTAATTGGGAAAAAAAATACCTGCTCTCCAAGAGTTATAATAACTCTGCTACCCTCACGTTCTGTGACACATAAGCAGGGACACAGCGCAGTTATTAAACTTCGCAGGTTCATTGAATATACGCAGTGCTGCCTGTTGGTGGGAAAAAACTGAAAAGAAATCTATTTGTCCAGCCTGTGTCCGTCCTTACGCCTGTGTAGACGTGTGAGCTGCGTGAAAAACATTGCTAAATCATACGCAGCCAGCTACGCTTTACTGCTGGGTTCGCCATTTGCTTTCCTTAATTGGGGAAAAAAATACCTGCTCTCCAAGAGTTATAATAACTCTGCTACCCTCACGTTCTGTGACACATAAGCAGGGACACAGCGCAGTTATTAAACTTCGCAGGTTCATTGAATATACGCAGTGCTGCCTGTTGGTGGGAAAAAACTGAAAAGAAATCTATTTGTCCAGCCTGTGTCCGTCCTTACGCCTGTGGAGACGTGTGAGCTGCGTGAAAAACATTGCTAAATCATACGCAGCCAGCTACGCTTTACTGCTGGGTTCGCCATTTGCTTTCCTTAATTGGGAAAAAAAATACCTGCTCTGCCACAGTTAATAACTCTGCTACCCTCACGTTCTGTGACACATAAGCAGGGACACAGCACAGTTATTAAACTTAGATAATTCATTCACTAGAGGCAGTGGGGCCTTTCGTTTTCCAAAAAGGGCAAAAATTATATTTGGCCTGCAGTCTTGCGCCAATTTATTTCCTGCCTGGGAAATCTAATCACTGGTAATACAGCATGCTGAGGGGTAGGGGTAAGCCTAGAGGACGTGGACGTGGACGTGGCCGAGGACGCGGAGGGCCAAGTCAGGGTGTGGGCACAGGCCAAGCTCCTGATCCAGGTGTGTCGCAGCCGACTGCTGCGCGATTAGGAGAGAGGCACGTTTCTGGCGTCCCCACATTCATCGCCCAATTAATGGGTCCACGCGGGAGACGGTTATTAGAAAATGAGCAGTGTGAGCAGGTCCTGTCCTGGATGGCAGAAAGTGCTTCGAGCAACCTATCGTCTACCCGCAGTTCTGCGCCGTCCACTGCTGCCAATCCGAATCCTCTGTCTGCTGCTCCTCCTTCCTCCCAGCCTCCTCACTCCACTACAATAACACCTGCTCAGGAGCGGGAGCACTCCCAGGAACTGTTCTCGGGCCCCTGCTTAGATTGGGCAGCAGCGGTTCCTCTCCCACCAGAGGAGTTTATCGTCACTGATGCCCAACCATTCGAAAGTTCCCGGGGTCCGGGGGAAGAGGCTGGGGACTTCCGCCAACTGTCTCAACAACTTTCTGTGGGTGAGGAGGACGATGACGATCAGACACAGTTGTCTTGCAGTGAGGTAGTAGTAAGGGCAGTAAGTCCCAGGGAGCAGCGCACAGAGGATTCGGAGGAAGAGCAGCAGGACGATGAGGTGACTGACCCCACCTGGTGTGCAACGCTTACTCAGGAGGACAGGTCTTCAGAGGGGGAGTCAAGGGCATCAGCAGGGCAGGTTGCAAGAGGCAGTGCAGTGGCCAGGGGTAGAGGCAGGGCCAGACCGAATAATCCACCAAGTGTTTCCCAAAGCGCCCCCTCGCGCCATGCCACCCTGCGGAGGCCGAGGTGCTCTAAGGTCTGGCAGTTTTTCACAGAGACGCCTGACGACCGACGAACAGTGGTGTGCAACCTTTGTCGCGCAAAGCTCAGCCGGGGAGCCAACACCAACAGCCTCACCACCACCAGCATGCGCAGACATATGATGGCCAAGCACCCCACAAGGTGGGACGAAGGCCGTTCACCGCCTCCGGTTTGCACCCCTGCCTCTCCCCCTGTGCCCCAACCTGCCACTGAGATGCAACCCCCCTCTCAGGACACAGGCACTACCGCCTCATGGCCTGCACCCACACCCTCATCTCCGCTGTCCTCGGCCCCATCCAGCAGTGTAGTTCAGCGCACCGTTCAGCCGTCGCTTGCGCAAGTGTTCGAGCGCAAGCGCAAGTACGCCGCCACGCACCCGCACGCTCAAACGTTAACCGTCCGCATCGCAAAATTCATCAGCCTTGAGATGCTGCCGTATAGGGTTGTGGAAACGGAGTCCTTCAAAAGTATCATGGAGGCGGCGGCCCCGCGCTACTCAGTTCCCAGTCGCCACTACTTTTCCCGATGTGCCGTCCCAGCCCTGCACGACCACGTCTCCCGCAACATTGTGCGCGCCCTCACCAACGCGGTTACTGCCACGGTCCACTTAACTACGGACACGTGGACAAGCACAGGCGGGCAGGGCCACTACATCTCCCTGACGGCACATTGGGTGAATTTAGTGGAGGCTGGGACAGAGTCAGAGCCTGGGACCGCTCACGTCCTACCCACCCCCAGAATTGCGGGCCCCAGCTCGGTGCTGGTATCTGCGGAGGTCTATGCTTCCTCCACTAAAGCACCCTCCTCCTCCTCCTCCTCCTCTGTCTCACAATCAAGATGTGTTAGCAGCAGCATGTCGCCAGCAGTCGGTGTCGCGCGGTGTGGCAGCACAGCGGTGGGCAAGCGTCAGCAGGCCGTGCTGAAACTACTCAGCTTAGGCGATAAGAGGCACACGGCCCACGAACTGCTGCAGGGTCTGACACAGCAGACGGACCGCTGGCTTGCGCCGCTGAGCCTCCAACCGGGCATGGTCGTGTGTGACAACGGCCGTAACCTGGTGGCGGCTCTGCAGCTCGGCAGCCTCACGCACGTGCCATGCCTGGCCCACGTATTTAATTTGGTGGTTCAGCGCTTTCTGAAAAGCTACCCACGCTTGTCAGACCTGCTCGTAAAGGCGCGCCGGCTCTGCGCACATTTCCGCAAGTCCCACACGGACGCTGCCACCCTGCGCACCCTGCAACATCACTTTAAGCTGCCAGTGCACCGACTGCTGTGCGACGTGCCCACACGGTGGAACTCTACGCTCCACATGTTGGCCAGGCTCTATGAACAGCGTAGAGCTATAGTCGAATACCAACTCCAACATGGGCGGCGCAGTGGGAGTCAGCCTCCTCAATTCCTTTCAGAAGAGTGGGCCTGGTTGGCAGACATCTGCCATGTCCTTGGTAATTTTGAGGAGTCTACCCAGGTGGTGAGCGGCGATGCTACAATCATTAGCGTCACCATTCCTCTGCTATGCATCTTGAGAAATTCCCTGCAAACCATAAAGGCAGCTGCTTTGCGCTCGGAAACGGGGGCGGGGGAAGACAGTATGCCGCTGGATAGTCAGGGCACCCTCCTGTCTATTTCTCAGCGCGTACAGGAGGAGGAGGAGGAGCATGAGGAGGATGAGGAGGAGGGGGAAGAGACAGCTTGGCCCGCTGCTGACGGTACACCGGCTGATTGCCTGTCATCCTTTCAGCGTGTATGGCCTGAGGAGGAGGAGGAGGAGGAGGAGGATCCTGAAAGTGATCTTCCTAGTGAAGACAGCCATGTGTTGCGTACAGGTACCCTGGCACACATGGCTGACTTCATGTTAGGATGCCTTTCTCGTGACCCTCGCGTTGCACGCATTCTGGCCACTACGGATTACTGGGTGTACACACTGCTCGATCCACGGTATAAGGAGAACCTGCCCACTCTGATTCCCGAAGAGGAAAGGGGTTCGAGAGTGTTGCTATACCACAGGACCCTTGCGGACAAGCTGATGGTAAAATTCCCAGCCGACAGCGCTAGTGGCAGAAGGCGCAGTTCCGAGGGCCATGTTGCAGGGGATGTGCGTAGATCGAGCAGCATGTACATCCCAGGCAGTGCAACAGTCTTTAAGGGCCTGGCCAGCTTTATGGCTCCCCACCAAGACTGTGTCACCGCTCCCCAGTCACGGCTGAGTCGGCGGGAGCACTGCAAAAGGATGGTGAGGGAGTACGTAGCGGATCGCACGACCATCCTTGGTGACGCCTCTGCCCCCTACAACTACTGGGTGTCGAAGCTGGACACGTGGCCTGAACTAGCCCTGTATGCCCTTGAGGTGCTTGCTTGTCCTGCGGCTAGCGTCTTGTCGGAGAGGGTGTTTAGTGCGGCTGGGGGAATCATCACCGATAAGCGTAGCCGCTTGTCAACCGACAGTGCCGACAGGCTAACACTCATCAAGATGAACAAAGGCTGGATTTCCCCAGACTTCTGTTCTCCACCAGCGGACAGCAGCGATACGTAAGCAATACGTAGGCTGCACCCGCGGATGGAAGCTACGTTCTCTCTCACCATCCAAAACGGGGACATTTCTGCTTCATCAATCTGTGTCTAATATTCCTCCTCCTCCTCCTCCTGCTCCTCCTCCTGAAACCTCACGTAATCACGCTGAACGGGCAATTTTTCTTAGGGCCACAAGGCTCACTCAAATAATTTTTCTGAACAATTTTTCTAAGTTTCAATTAGCTTAAAAGCGTTGGAACTTTAACTTGAACCAATTTTTCGTTACACTGGGCTGCCTCCAGGCCTAGTTACCACTTAAGCCACATTAACCAAAGCGATTCACCTGCCATCTTGATTGGGCATGGCCAATTTTTACTGAGGTACATTAGTACTGTTGGTACACCAATTTTTTGGGGCCCTCACCTACAGTGTAATCATAGTAATTTCTATGTTCTTCGCCTGCACTCATGGTACAGAAAGGTGTGTGGGGTTGGCCTACAGTTTAGCTACATAAATGTCACTTGTGCCTTGGCTATACTAAGGCTACTGAAATGGAACGAAGACTGCGCTCCCGCTATACTGCTGCTTCAGAATTGTTACTGGGGCCTGTCTTGAGTGCTACTATTGCTTACATGGAACGAAGACTGCGCTCCCGCTATACTGCTGCTTCAGAATTGTTACTGGGGCCTGTCTTGAGTGCTACTATTGCTTACATGGAACGAAGACTGCGCTCCCGCTATACTGCTGCTTCAGAATTGTTACTGGGGCCTGTCTTGAGTGCTACTATTGCTTACATGGAACGAAGACTGCGCTCCCGCTATACTGCTGCTTCAGAATTGTTACTGGGGCCTGTCTTGAGTGCTACTATTGCTTACATGGAACGAAGACTGCGCTCCCGCTATACTGCTGCTTCAGAATTGTTACTGGGGCCTGTCTTGAGTGCTACTATTGCTTACATGGAACGGACACGTGGAGAGGACACGTAGTGCCTCAAAAACATCCCCCTCCTCCTCCAACAGGGAAAACATTGTTGGCAAATGCCTTTGCATTGGTTCGTCTGGCGGCAGTCCAAGAATTTCACCTTTACCGACACTACTAGAGAGCCCCCCCACCATCCCCCCGCCACGGCCCACTTAATCCTGGCCACATTCCGAAAACCAACAAAATACAACCGTGGTACTAGGTCCGCAGTCACCACCACATTACCACCAACGCGGTTACTGTTAAGGTGCATATAACCACGGACACGTGGAGAGGACACGTAGTGCCTCAAAAACATCCCCCTCCTCCTCCAACAGGGAAAACATTGTTGGCAAATGCCTTTGCATTGGTTCGTCTGGCGGCAGTCCAAGAATTTCACCTTTACCGACACTACTAGAGAGCCCCCCCACCATCCCCCCACCACGGCCCACTTAATCCTGGCCACATTCCGAAAACCAACAAAATACAACCGTGGTACTAGGTCCGCAGTCACCACCACATTACCACCAACGCGGTTACTGTTAAGGTGCATATAACCACGGACACGTGGAGAGGACACGTAGTGCCTCAAAAACATCCCCTCCTCCTCCAACAGGGAAAACATTCTTGGCAAATGTCTTTGCATTGCTTCGTCTGGTGGCAGTCCAAGAATTTCACCTTTACCGACACAACGAGAGCCCCCACACCATCCCCCCGCCACGGCCCACTTAATCCTGGCCGCATTCCGAAAACCAACAAAATACAACCGTGGTACTAGGTCCGCAGTCACCACCACATTACCACCAACGCGGTTACTGTTAAGGTGCATATAACCAGTCTGACTGGGGCATGCAGACACCTTGACAGAATGAATAGTGTGTGGCACATAGGTTCCCCATTGCTATGCCCACGTGTGCAGCTCCTGATGGCGGTGGCACAGGATTGTATTTCTCATTGCTTCTGTACAGCATTGTGGGCTATCGCCCCGCCCCTATTAAAGAGGGTCGCTACCTAGCCGTGCCAACCCTGTGCAGTGTGTGCCTGCGGTCCCTCGTCGTGGCAGACGCACTTCTAAATAGACGTGAGGGTGGTGTGGCATGAGGGCAGCTGAAGGCTGCGCAGGGACAGTTTGGTGTGCGCTGTGGGGGGGAGGGGGTGCGGTTGGGCAGCATGTAACTCAGGAGAAGTGGCAGTGGAGTGTCATGCAGGCAGTGATTGTGCTTTGTTGGAGGTAGTGTGGTGCTTAGCAAAGGTATGCCATGCTAATGAGCGCTTTTCAGAAGTAAAAGTTGTTGGGAGGGGGGGGGGCCCACTCTTGCCGCTATTGTGGCTTAATAGTGGGACCTGTGAACTTAGGATGCAGCCCAACATGTAGCCCCTCGCCTGCCCTATCCGTCACTGTGTCATTCCCATCACTTTCCTGAATTGCCCAGATTTTCACACATGAAAACCTTAGCGAGCATCGGCGAAATACAAAAATGTTCCGGTCGCCCATTGACTTCAATGGGGTTCGTTGTTCGAAACGAACCCTCGAGCATCACGGGAAGTTCGTTACGAATAACGAACACCCGAACATTTTGGTGTTCGCTCATCTCTAGTCATAATGTAAAATTCCATTATGATGTCATAAAGCAACATTCCATTATGATGTCATAATGCAACATTCCATTATGATGTCATAATGCAACATTCCATTATGATGTCATAATGCAAAATTCCATTATGATGTCATAATGCATCATTCCATTATGATGTCATAATGCAAAATTCCATTATGATGTCATAATGCAAAATTCCATTATGATGTCATAATGCAATATTCCATTATGATGTCATAATGCAAAATTCCATTATGATGTCATAATGCAAAATTCCATTATGATGTCATAATGCAACATTCCATTATGATGTCATAATGCAAAATTCCATTATGATGTCATAATGCAACATCCCATTATGATGTCATAATGCAAAATTCCATTATGATGTCATAATGCAAAATTCCATTATGATATCATAATGTAAAATTCCATTATGATGTCATCATGTAACATTCCATTATGATGTCATAATGCAAAATTCCATTATGATGCCATAATGCAAAATTCCATTATGATGTCATAATGTAACATTCCATTATGATGTCATAATGCAAAATTCCATTATGATATCATAATGTAACATTCCATTATGATGTCATAATGCAAAATTCCATTACGATGTCATAATGTAAAATTCAATTACGATGTCATAATGTAACATTCCATTATGATGTCATAATGCAAAATTCCATTATGATGTCATAATGTAAAATTCCATTATGATGTCATAAAGCAACATTCCATTATGATGTCATAATGCAACATTCCATTATGATGTCATAATGCAACATTCCATTATGATATCACAATGTAAAATTCCATTATGATGTCACAATGCAAAATTCCATTATGATGTCATAATGCAAAATTCCATTATGATATCATAATGTAAAATTCCATTATGATGTCATAATGCAAAATTCAATTATGATGTCATTATGTAAAATCCCATTATGATGTCATAATGCAAAATTCCATTATGATGTCATAATGTAACATTCCATTATGATGTCATAATGTAAAATTCCATTATGATGTCATAATGTAAAATGCCATTATGATGTCATAATGCAAAATTCCATTATGATGTCATAATGTAACATTTCATTATGATGTCATAATGCAAAATTCCATTATGATGTCATAATGCAAAATTCCATTTTGATGTCATAATGTAACATTCCATTATGATGTCATAATGCAAAATTCCATTATGATGTCATAATGCAAAATTCCATTTTGATGTCATAATGTAACATTCCATTATGATGTCATAATGCAAAATTCCATTATGATGTCATAATGTAAAATTCCATTATGATGTCATAATGCAAAATTCCCTTTTGATGTCATAATGTAACATTCCATTATGATGTCATAATGCAAAATTCCCTTTTGATGTCATAATGTAACATTCCATTATGATGTCATAATGCAAAATTCCATTGTGGGGTCATAATGTAAAATTCGATTAAGATGTCATAATGTAACATTCCATTATGATGTCATAATGTAACATTCCATTATGAAGTCATAATGTAACATTCCATTATGATGTCATAATGCAGAATTCCATTATGATGTCATAATGTAACACTCCATTATGATGTCATAATGTAACATTCCATTATGATGTCATAATGCAAAATTCCATTATGATGCCATAATGCAAAATTCCATTATGATGTCATAATGTAACATTCCATTATGATGTCATAATGCAAAATTCCATTATGATGTCATAATGTAAAATTCCATTATGATGTCATAATGCAAAATTCCATTATGATATCATAATGTAACATTCCATTATGATGTCATAATGCAAAATTCCATTACGATGTCATAATGTAAAATTCCATTATGATGTCATAATGTAACATTCCATTATGATGTCATAATGCAAAATTCCATTATGATGTCATAATGTAAAATTCCATTATGATGTCATAATGCAAAATTCCATTATGATGTCATAATGTAAAATTCCATTATGATGTCATAATGTAAAATTCCATTATGTCATAATGTAAAATTCCATTATGATGTCATAATGCAACATTCCATTATGATGTCATAATGCAAAATTCCATTATGATGTCATAATGTAACATTCCATTATGATGTCATAATGCAAAATTCCATTATGATGTCATAATGCAAAATTCCATTATGATGTCATAATGCAACATTCCATTATGATGTCATAAAGCAACATTCCATTATGATGTCATAATGCACAATTCCATTATGATGCCATAATGCAAAATTCCATTATGATGTCATAATGCAACATTCCATTATGATGCTATAATGCAAAATTCCATTATGATGTCATAATGCAAAATTCCATTATGATGTCATAATGTAAAATTCCATTATGATGTCTTAATGCAACATTCCATTATGATGTCATAATGCAAAACTCCATTATGATGTCATAATGTAACATTCCATTATGATGTCATAATGCAAAATTCCATTACAATGTCATAATGCAAAATTCCATTAAGATGTCATAATGTAAAATGCCATTATGATGTCATAAAGCAACATTCCATTATGATGTCATAATGTAACATTCCATTATGATGTCATAATGCAAAATTCCATTATGATGTCATAATGCAAAATTCCATTTTGATGTCATAATGTAACATTCCATTATGATGTCATAATGCAAAATTCCATTATGATGTCATAATGCAAAATTCCATTATGATGTCATAATGCAAAATTCCATTATGATGTCATAATGAAACATTCCATTATGATGTCATAATGCAAAATTCCATTATGATGTCATAATGCAAAATTCCATTATGATGTCATAATGTAAAATTCCATTATGATGTCATAATGCAAAATTCCCTTTTGATGTCATAATGTAACATTCCATTATGATGTCATAATGCAAAATTCCCTTTTGATGTCATAATGTAAAATTCCATTATGATGTCATAATGCAAAATTCCATTGTGAGGTCATAATGTAAAATTCGATTAAGATGTCATAATGTAACATTCCATTATGATGTCATAATGTAAGATTCCATTATGAAGTCATAATGTAACATTCCATTATGATGTCATAATGCAAAATTCCATTATGATGTCATAATGCAACATCCCATTATGTCATAATGCAAAATTCCATTATGATGTCATAATGCAAAATTCCATTATGATGTCATAATGCAAAATTCCATTATGATGTCATAATGTAACATTCCATTATGATGTCATAATGTAAAATTCCATTATGATGTCATAATGCAAAATTCCATTATGATGTCATAATGCAAAATTCCATTATGATGTCATAATGCAAAATTCCATTATGATGTCATAATGCAAAATTCCATTATGATGTCATAATGTAAAATTCCATTATGATGTCATAATGCAACATTCCATTATGATGTCATAATGCAACATTCCATTATGATGTCATAATGCAAAATTCCATTATGATGTCATAATGCAACATCCCATTATGATGTCATAATGCAAAATTCCATTATGATGTCATAATGCAAAATTCCATTATGATATCATAATGTAAAATTCCATTATGATGTTATAATGCAAAATTCAATTATGATGTCATTATGTAAAATCCCATTATGATGTCATAATGCAAAATTCCATTATGATGTCATAATGTAACATTTCATTATGATGTCATAATGCAAAATTCCATTATGATGTCATAATGCAAAATTCCATTTTGATGTCATAATGTAACATTCCATTATGATGTCATAATGCAAAATTCCATTATGATGTCATAATGCAAAATTCCATTTTGATGTCATAATGTAACATTCCATTATGATGTCATAATGCAAAATTCCATTATGATGTCATAATGTAAAATTCCATTATGATGTCATAATGCAAAATTCCCTTTTGATGTCATAATGTAACATTCCATTATGATGTCATAATGCAAAATTCCATTGTGGGGTCATAATGTAAAATTCGATTAAGATGTCATAATGTAACATTCCATTATGATGTCATAATGTAACATTCCATTATGAAGTCATAATGTAACATTCCATTATGATGTCATAATGCAGAATTCCATTATGATGTCATAATGTAACACTCCATTATGATGTCATAATGTAACATTCCATTATGATGTCATAATGCAAAATTCCATTATGATGCCATAATGCAAAATTCCATTATGATGTCATAATGTAACATTCCATTATGATGTCATAATGCAAAATTCCATTATGATGTCATAATGTAAAATTCCATTATGATGTCATAATGCAAAATTCCATTATGATATCATAATGTAACATTCCATTATGATGTCATAATGCAAAATTCCATTACGATGTCATAATGTAAAATTCCATTATGATGTCATAATGTAACATTCCATTATGATGTCATAATGCAAAATTCCATTATGATGTCATAATGTAAAATTCCATTATGATGTCATAATGCAAAATTCCATTATGATGTCATAATGTAAAATTCCATTATGTCATAATGTAAAATTCCATTATGATGTCATAATGCAACATTCCATTATGATGTCATAATGCAAAATTCCATTATGATGTCATAATGTAACATTCCATTATGATGTCATAATGCAAAATTCCATTATGATGTCATAATGCAAAATTCCATTATGATGTCATAATGCAACATTCCATTATGATGTCATAAAGCAACATTCCATTATGATGTCATAATGCACAATTCCATTATGATGCCATAATGCAAAATTCCATTATGATGTCATAATGCAACATTCCATTATGATGCTATAATGCAAAATTCCATTATGATGTCATAATGCAAAATTCCATTATGATGTCATAATGTAAAATTCCATTATGATGTCTTAATGCAACATTCCATTATGATGTCATAATGCAAAACTCCATTATGATGTCATAATGTAACATTCCATTATGATGTCATAATGCAAAATTCCATTACAATGTCATAATGCAAAATTCCATTAAGATGTCATAATGTAAAATGCCATTATGATGTCATAAAGCAACATTCCATTATGATGTCATAATGTAACATTCCATTATGATGTCATAATGCAAAATTCCATTATGATGTCATAATGCAAAATTCCATTTTGATGTCATAATGTAACATTCCATTATGATGTCATAATGCAAAATTCCATTATGATGTCATAATGCAAAATTCCATTATGATGTCATAATGCAAAATTCCATTATGATGTCATAATGAAACATTCCATTATGATGTCATAATGCAAAATTCCATTATGATGTCATAATGCAAAATTCCATTATGATGTCATAATGTAAAATTCCATTATGATGTCATAATGCAAAATTCCCTTTTGATGTCATAATGTAACATTCCATTATGATGTCATAATGCAAAATTCCATTGTGAGGTCATAATGTAAAATTCGATTAAGATGTCATAATGTAACATTCCATTATGATGTCATAATGTAAGATTCCATTATGAAGTCATAATGTAACATTCCATTATGATGTCATAATGCAAAATTCCATTATGATGTCATAATGCAACATCCCATTATGTCATAATGCAAAATTCCATTATGATGTCATAATGCAAAATTCCATTATGATGTCATAATGCAAAATTCCATTATGATGTCATAATGTAACATTCCATTATGATGTCATAATGTAAAATTCCATTATGATGTCATAATGCAAAATTCCATTATGATGTCATAATGCAAAATTCCATTATGATGTCATAATGCAAAATTCCATTATGATGTCATAATGCAAAATTCCATTATGATGTCATAATGTAAAATTCCATTATGATGTCATAATGCAACATTCCATTATGATGTCATAATGCAACATTCCATTATGATGTCATAATGCAAAATTCCATTATGATGTCATAATGCAACATCCCATTATGATGTCATAATGCAAAATTCCATTATGATGTCATAATGCAAAATTCCATTATGATATCATAATGTAAAATTCCATTATGATGTCATAATGCAAAATTCCATTATGATGTCATAATGCAACATTCCATAATGATGTCATAATGTAAAATTCCATTATGATGTCATAATGTAACATTCCATTATGATGTCATAATGTAAAATTCCATTATGATGTCATAATGCAAAATTCCATTACGATGTCATAATGTAAAATTCCATTATGATGTCATAATGTAACATTCCATTATGATGTCATAATGCAAAATTCCATTATGATGTCATAATGTAAAATTCCATTATGATGTCATAAAGCAACATTCCATTATGATGTCATAATGCAACATTCCATTATGATGTCATAATGCAACATTCCATTATGATGTCATAATGCAACATTCCATTATGATGTCATAATGCAACATTCCATTATGATGTCATAATGTAAAATTCCATTATGATGTCATAATGCAAAATTCCATTATGATGTCATAAAGCAACATTCCATTATGATGTCATAAAGCAACATTCCATTATGATGTCATAATGCAACATTCCATTATGATGTCATAATGCAACATTCCATTATGATGTCATAATGCAACATTCCATTATGATGTCATAATGTAAAATTCCATTATGATGTCATAATGCAAAATTCCATTATGATGTCATAATGCAAAATTCCATTATGATGTCATAATGCAAAATTCCATTATGATGTCATAATGTAAAATTCCATTATGATGTCATAATGTAAAATTCCATTATGATGTCATAAAGCAACATTCCATTATGATGTCATAATGCAAAATTCCATTATGATGTCATAATGTAAAATTCCATTATGATGTCATAATGCAACATTCCATTATGATGTCATAATGTAACATTCCATTATGATGTCATAATGTAACATTCCATTATGATGTCATAATGCAAAATTCCATTATGATGTCATAATGTAAAATTCCATTATGTCATAATGTAAAATTCCATTATGATGTCATAATGCAACATTCCATTATGATGTCATAATGCAAAATTCCATTATGATGTCATAATGTAACATTCCATTATGATGTCATAATGCAAAATTCCATTATGATGTCATAATGCAAAATTCCATTATGATGTCATAATGCAACATTCCATTATGATGTCATAAAGCAACATTCCATTATGATGTCATAATGCACAATTCCATTATGATGCCATAATGCAAAATTCCATTATGATGCCATAATGCAAAATTCCATTATGATGTCATAATGCAACATTCCATTATGATGTCATAATGCAACATTCCATTATGATGCTATAATGCAAAATTCCATTATGATGTCATAATGCAAAATTCCATTATGATGTCATAATGTAAAATTCCATTATGATGTCTTAATGCAACATTCCATTATGATGTCATAATGCAAAACTCCATTATGATGTCATAATGTAACATTCCATTATGATGTCATAATGCAAAATTCCATTACAATGTCATAATGCAAAATTCCATTAAGATGTCATAATGTAAAATTCCATTATGATGTCATAAAGCAACATTCCATTATGATGTCATAATGTAACATTCCATTATGATGTCATAATGCAAAATTCCATTATGATGTCATAATGTAACATTCCATTATGATGTCATAATGCAAAATTCCATTATGATGTCATAATGCAAAATTCCATTTTGATGTCATAATGTAACATTCCATTATGATGTCATAATGCAAAATTCCATTATGATGTCATAATGCAAAATTCCATTATGATGTCATAATGCAAAATTCCATTATGATGTCATAATGCAAAATTCCATTATGATGTCATAATGTAAAATTCCATTATGATGTCATAATGCAAAATTCCCTTTTGATGTCATAATGTAACATTTCATTATGATGTCATAATGCAAAATTCCCTTTTGATGTCATAATGTAACATTCCATTATGATGTCATAATGCAAAATTCCATTGTGAGGTTATAATGTAAAATTCGATTAAGATGTCATAATGTAACATTCCATTATGATGTCATAATGCAAAATTCCATTATGATGTCATAATGTAACATTCCATTATGATGTCATAATGTAAGATTCCATTATGAAGTCATAATGTAACATTCCATTATGATGTCATAATGCAAAATTCCATTATGATGTCATAATGCAACATCCCATTATGATGTCATAATGCAAAATTCCATTACGATGTCATAATGTAAAATTCCATTATGATGTCATAATGTAACATTCCATTATGATGTCATAATGCAAAATTCCATTATGATGTCATAATGTAAAATTCCATTATGATGTCATAAAGCAACATTCCATTATGATGTCATAATGCAAAATTCCATTATGATGTCATAATGTAAAATTCCATTATGATGTCATAATGCAAAATTCCATTATGATGTCATAATGCAACATTCCATTATGATGTCATAATGCAAAATTCCATTATGATGTCATAATGCAACATCCCATTATGATGTCATAATGCAAAATTCCATTATGATGTCATAATGCAAAATTCCATTATGATATCATAATGTAAAATTCCATTATGATGTCATAATGCAAAATTCCATTATGATGTCATAATGCAACATTCCATAATGATGTCATAATGTAAAATTCCATTATGATGTCATAATGTAACATTCCATTATGATGTCATAATGTAAAATTCCATTATGATGTCATAATGCAAAATTCCATTACGATGTCATAATGTAAAATTCCATTATGATGTCATAATGTAACATTCCATTATGATGTCATAATGCAAAATTCCATTATGATGTCATAATGTAAAATTCCATTATGATGTCATAAAGCAACATTCCATTATGATGTCATAATGCAACATTCCATTATGATGTCATAATGCAACATTCCATTATGATGTCATAATGCATCATGCCATTATGATGTCATAATGCAAAATTCCATTATGATGTCATAATGCAAAATTCCATTATGATGTCATAATGTAAAATTCCATTATGATGTCATAATGTAAAATTCCATTATGATGTCATAAAGCAACATTCCATTATGATGTCATAATGCAAAATTCCATTATGATGTCATAATGTAAAATTCCATTATGATGTCATAATGCAACATTCCATTATGATGTCATAATGTAACATTCCATTATGATGTCATAATGCAAAATTCCATTATGATGTCATAATGTAAAATTCCATTATGTCATAATGTAAAATTCCATTATGATGTCATAATGCAACATTCCATTATGATGTCATAATGCAAAATTCCATTATGATGTCATAATGTAACATTCCATTATGATGTCATAATGCAAAATTCCATTATGATGTCATAATGCAAAATTCCATTATGATGTCATAATGCAACATTCCATTATGATGTCATAAAGCAACATTCCATTATGATGTCATAATGCACAATTCCATTATGATGCCATAATGCAAAATTCCATTATGATGTCATAATGCAACATTCCATTATGATGCTATAATGCAAAATTCCATTTTGATGTCATAATGCAAAATTCCATTATGATGTCATAATGTAAAATTCCATTATGATGTCTTAATGCAACATTCCATTATGATGTCATAATGCAAAACTCCATTATGATGTCATAATGTAACATTCCATTATGATGTCATAATGCAAAATTCCATTACGATGTCATAATGCAAAATTCCATTAAGATGTCATAATGTAAAATTCCATTATGATGTCATAAAGCAACATTCCATTATGATGTCATAATGTAACATTCCATTATGATGTCATAATGCAAAATTCCATTATGATGTCATAATGCAAAATTCCATTTTGATGTCATAATGTAACATTCCATTATGATGTCATAATGCAAAATTCCATTATGATGTCATAATGCAAAATTCCATTATGATGTCATAATGCAAAATTCCATTATGATGTCATAATGAAACATTCCATTATGATGTCATAATGCAAAATTCCATTATGATGTCATAATGTAAAATTCCATTATGATGTCATAATGCAAAATTCCCTTTTGATGTCATAATGTAACATTCCATTATGATGTCATAATGCAAAATTCCCTTTTGATGTCATAATGTAACATTCCATTATGATGTCATAATGCAAAATTCCATTGTGAGGTCATAATGTAAAATTCGATTAAGATGTCATAATGTAACATTCCATTATGATGTCATAATGTAAGATTCCATTATGAAGTCATAATGTAACATTCCATTATGATGTCATAATGCAAAATTCCATTATGATGTCATAATGCAAAATTCCATTACGATGTCATAATGTAAAATTCCATTATGATGTCATAATGTAACATTCCATTATGATGTCATAATGCAAAATTCCATTATGATGTCATAATGTAAAATTCCATTATGATGTCATAAAGCAACATTCCATTATGATGTCATAATGCAACATTCCATTATGATGTCATAATGCAACATTCCATTATGATGTCATAATGCATCATGCCATTATGATGTCATAATGCAAAATTCCATTATGATGTCATAATGCAAAATTCCATTATGATGTCATAATGTAAAATTCCATTATGATGTCATAATGTAAAATTCCATTATGATGTCATAAAGCAACATTCCATTATGATGTCATAATGCAAAATTCCATTATGATGTCATAATGTAAAATTCCATTATGATGTCATAATGCAACATCCCATTATGATGTCATAATGCAAACTTCCATTATGATGTCATAATGCAAAATTCCATTATGATGTCATAATGTAAAATTCCATTATGATGTCTTAATGGAACATTCCATTATGATGTCATAATGCAAAACTCCATTATGATGTCATAATGTAACATTCCATTATGATGTCATAATGCAAAATTCCATTACGATGTCATAATGCAAAATTCCATTAAGATGTCATAATGTAAAATTCCATTATGATGTCATAAAGCAACATTCCATTATGATGTCATAATGCAACATTCCATTATGATGTCATAATGCAACATTCCATTATGATGTCATAATGCAAAATTCCATTATGATGTCATAATGCATCATTCCATTATGATGTCATAATGCAAAATTCCATTATGATGTCATAATGCAAAATTCCATTATGATGTCATAATGCAATATTCCATTATGATGTCATAATGCAAAATTCCATTATGATGTCATAATGCAAAATTCCATTATGATGTCATAATGCAACATTCCATTATGATGTCATAATGCAAAATTCCATTATGATGTCATAATGCAACATCCCATTATGATGTCATAATGCAAAATTCCATTATGATGTCATAATGCAAAATTCCATTATGATATCATAATGTAAAATTCCATTATGATGTCATCATGTAACATTCCATTATGATGTCATAATGCAAAATTCCATTATGATGCCATAATGCAAAATTCCATTATGATGTCATAATGTAACATTCCATTATGATGTCATAATGCAAAATTCCATTATGATATCATAATGTAACATTCCATTATGATGTCATAATGCAAAATTCCATTACGATGTCATAATGTAAAATTCAATTACGATGTCATAATGTAACATTCCATTATGATGTCATAATGCAAAATTCCATTATGATGTCATAATGTAAAATTCCATTATGATGTCATAAAGCAACATTCCATTATGATGTCATAATGCAACATTCCATTATGATGTCATAATGCAACATTCCATTATGATATCACAATGTAAAATTCCATTATGATGTCACAATGCAAAATTCCATTATGATGTCATAATGCAAAATTCCATTATGATATCATAATGTAAAATTCCATTATGATGTCATAATGCAAAATTCAATTATGATGTCATTATGTAAAATCCCATTATGATGTCATAATGCAAAATTCCATTATGATGTCATAATGTAACATTCCATTATGATGTCATAATGTAAAATTCCATTATGATGTCATAATGTAAAATGCCATTATGATGTCATAATGCAAAATTCCATTATGATGTCATAATGTAACATTTCATTATGATGTCATAATGCAAAATTCCATTATGATGTCATAATGCAAAATTCCATTTTGATGTCATAATGTAACATTCCATTATGATGTCATAATGCAAAATTCCATTATGATGTCATAATGCAAAATTCCATTTTGATGTCATAATGTAACATTCCATTATGATGTCATAATGCAAAATTCCATTATGATGTCATAATGTAAAATTCCATTATGATGTCATAATGCAAAATTCCATTACGATGTCATAATGTAAAATTCAATTACGATGTCATAATGTAACATTCCATTATGATGTCATAATGCAAAATTCCATTATGATGTCATAATGTAAAATTCCATTATGATGTCATAAAGCAACATTCCATTATGATGTCATAATGCAACATTCCATTATGATGTCATAATGCAACATTCCATTATGATATCACAATGTAAAATTCCATTATGATGTCACAATGCAAAATTCCATTATGATGTCATAATGCAAAATTCCATTATGATATCATAATGTAAAATTCCATTATGATGTCATAATGCAAAATTCAATTATGATGTCATTATGTAAAATCCCATTATGATGTCATAATGCAAAATTCCATTATGATGTCATAATGTAACATTCCATTATGATGTCATAATGTAAAATTCCATTATGATGTCATAATGTAAAATGCCATTATGATGTCATAATGCAAAATTCCATTATGATGTCATAATGTAACATTTCATTATGATGTCATAATGCAAAATTCCATTATGATGTCATAATGCAAAATTCCATTTTGATGTCATAATGTAACATTCCATTATGATGTCATAATGCAAAATTCCATTATGATGTCATAATGCAAAATTCCATTTTGATGTCATAATGTAACATTCCATTATGATGTCATAATGCAAAATTCCATTATGATGTCATAATGTAAAATTCCATTATGATGTCATAATGCAAAATTCCCTTTTGATGTCATAATGTAACATTCCATTATGATGTCATAATGCAAAATTCCCTTTTGATGTCATAATGTAACATTCCATTATGATGTCATAATGCAAAATTCCATTGTGGGGTCATAATGTAAAATTCGATTAAGATGTCATAATGTAACATTCCATTATGATGTCATAATGTAACATTCCATTATGAAGTCATAATGTAACATTCCATTATGATGTCATAATGCAGAATTCCATTATGATGTCATAATGTAACACTCCATTATGATGTCATAATGTAACATTCCATTATGATGTCATAATGCAAAATTCCATTATGATGCCATAATGCAAAATTCCATTATGATGTCATAATGTAACATTCCATTATGATGTCATAATGCAAAATTCCATTATGATGTCATAATGTAAAATTCCATTATGATGTCATAATGCAAAATTCCATTATGATATCATAATGTAACATTCCATTATGATGTCATAATGCAAAATTCCATTACGATGTCATAATGTAAAATTCCATTATGATGTCATAATGTAACATTCCATTATGATGTCATAATGCAAAATTCCATTATGATGTCATAATGTAAAATTCCATTATGATGTCATAATGCAAAATTCCATTATGATGTCATAATGTAAAATTCCATTATGATGTCATAATGTAAAATTCCATTATGTCATAATGTAAAATTCCATTATGATGTCATAATGCAACATTCCATTATGATGTCATAATGCAAAATTCCATTATGATGTCATAATGTAACATTCCATTATGATGTCATAATGCAAAATTCCATTATGATGTCATAATGCAAAATTCCATTATGATGTCATAATGCAACATTCCATTATGATGTCATAAAGCAACATTCCATTATGATGTCATAATGCACAATTCCATTATGATGCCATAATGCAAAATTCCATTATGATGTCATAATGCAACATTCCATTATGATGCTATAATGCAAAATTCCATTATGATGTCATAATGCAAAATTCCATTATGATGTCATAATGTAAAATTCCATTATGATGTCTTAATGCAACATTCCATTATGATGTCATAATGCAAAACTCCATTATGATGTCATAATGTAACATTCCATTATGATGTCATAATGCAAAATTCCATTACAATGTCATAATGCAAAATTCCATTAAGATGTCATAATGTAAAATGCCATTATGATGTCATAAAGCAACATTCCATTATGATGTCATAATGTAACATTCCATTATGATGTCATAATGCAAAATTCCATTATGATGTCATAATGCAAAATTCCATTTTGATGTCATAATGTAACATTCCATTATGATGTCATAATGCAAAATTCCATTATGATGTCATAATGCAAAATTCCATTATGATGTCATAATGCAAAATTCCATTATGATGTCATAATGAAACATTCCATTATGATGTCATAATGCAAAATTCCATTATGATGTCATAATGCAAAATTCCATTATGATGTCATAATGTAAAATTCCATTATGATGTCATAATGCAAAATTCCCTTTTGATGTCATAATGTAACATTCCATTATGATGTCATAATGCAAAATTCCCTTTTGATGTCATAATGTAACATTCCATTATGATGTCATAATGCAAAATTCCATTGTGAGGTCATAATGTAAAATTCGATTAAGATGTCATAATGTAACATTCCATTATGATGTCATAATGAAAGATTCCATTATGAAGTCATAATGTAACATTCCATTATGATGTCATAATGCAAAATTCCATTATGATGTCATAATGCAACATCCCATTATGTCATAATGCAAAATTCCATTATGATGTCATAATGCAAAATTCCATTATGATGTCATAATGCAAAATTCCATTATGATGTCATAATGTAACATTCCATTATGATGTCATAATGTAAAATTCCATTATGATGTCATAATGCAAAATTCCATTATGATGTCATAATGCAAAATTCCATTATGATGTCATAATGCAAAATTCCATTATGATGTCATAATGCAAAATTCCATTATGATGTCATAATGTAAAATTCCATTATGATGTCATAATGCAACATTCCATTATGATGTCATAATGCAACATTCCATTATGATGTCATAATGCAACATTCCATTATGATGTCATAATGCAAAATTCCATTATGATGTCATAATGCAACATCCCATTATGATGTCATAATGCAAAATTCCATTATGATGTCATAATGCAAAATTCCATTATGATATCATAATGTAAAATTCCATTATGATGTTATAATGCAAAATTCAATTATGATGTCATTATGTAAAATCCCATTATGATGTCATAATGCAAAATTCCATTATGATGTCATAATGTAACATTCCATTATGATGTCATAATGTAAAATTCCATTATGATGTCATAATGTAAAATGCCATTATGATGTCATAATGCAAAATTCCATTATGATGTCATAATGTAACATTTCATTATGATGTCATAATGCAAAATTCCATTATGATGTCATAATGCAAAATTCCATTTTGATGTCATAATGTAACATTCCATTATGATGTCATAATGCAAAATTCCATTATGATGTCATAATGCAAAATTCCATTTTGATGTCATAATGTAACATTCCATTATGATGTCATAATGCAAAATTCCATTATGATGTCATAATGTAAAATTCCATTATGATGTCATAATGCAAAATTCCCTTTTGATGTCATAATGTAACATTCCATTATGATGTCATAATGCAAAATTCCATTGTGGGGTCATAATGTAAAATTCGATTAAGATGTCATAATGTAACATTCCATTATGATGTCATAATGTAACATTCCATTATGAAGTCATAATGTAACATTCCATTATGATGTCATAATGCAGAATTCCATTATGATGTCATAATGTAACACTCCATTATGATGTCATAATGTAACATTCCATTATGATGTCATAATGCAAAATTCCATTATGATGCCATAATGCAAAATTCCATTATGATGTCATAATGTAACATTCCATTATGATGTCATAATGCAAAATTCCATTATGATGTCATAATGTAAAATTCCATTATGATGTCATAATGCAAAATTCCATTATGATATCATAATGTAACATTCCATTATGATGTCATAATGCAAAATTCCATTACGATGTCATAATGTAAAATTCCATTATGATGTCATAATGTAACATTCCATTATGATGTCATAATGCAAAATTCCATTATGATGTCATAATGTAAAATTCCATTATGATGTCATAATGCAAAATTCCATTATGATGTCATAATGTAAAATTCCATTATGTCATAATGTAAAATTCCATTATGATGTCATAATGCAACATTCCATTATGATGTCATAATGCAAAATTCCATTATGATGTCATAATGTAACATTCCATTATGATGTCATAATGCAAAATTCCATTATGATGTCATAATGCAAAATTCCATTATGATGTCATAATGCAACATTCCATTATGATGTCATAAAGCAACATTCCATTATGATGTCATAATGCACAATTCCATTATGATGCCATAATGCAAAATTCCATTATGATGTCATAATGCAACATTCCATTATGATGCTATAATGCAAAATTCCATTATGATGTCATAATGCAAAATTCCATTATGATGTCATAATGTAAAATTCCATTATGATGTCTTAATGCAACATTCCATTATGATGTCATAATGCAAAACTCCATTATGATGTCATAATGTAACATTCCATTATGATGTCATAATGCAAAATTCCATTACAATGTCATAATGCAAAATTCCATTAAGATGTCATAATGTAAAATGCCATTATGATGTCATAAAGCAACATTCCATTATGATGTCATAATGTAACATTCCATTATGATGTCATAATGCAAAATTCCATTATGATGTCATAATGCAAAATTCCATTTTGATGTCATAATGTAACATTCCATTATGATGTCATAATGCAAAATTCCATTATGATGTCATAATGCAAAATTCCATTATGATGTCATAATGCAAAATTCCATTATGATGTCATAATGAAACATTCCATTATGATGTCATAATGCAAAATTCCATTATGATGTCATAATGAAACATTCCATTATGATGTCATAATGCAAAATTCCATTATGATGTCATAATGCAAAATTCCATTATGATGTCATAATGTAACATTCCATTATGATGTCATAATGCAAAATTCCATTGTGAGGTCATAATGTAAAATTCGATTAAGATGTCATAATGTAACATTCCATTATGATGTCATAATGTAAGATTCCATTATGAAGTCATAATGTAACATTCCATTATGATGTCATAATGCAAAATTCCATTATGATGTCATAATGCAACATCCCATTATGTCATAATGCAAAATTCCATTATGATGTCATAATGCAAAATTCCATTATGATGTCATAATGCAAAATTCCATTATGATGTCATAATGTAACATTCCATTATGATGTCATAATGTAAAATTCCATTATGATGTCATAATGCAAAATTCCATTATGATGTCATAATGCAAAATTCCATTATGATGTCATAATGCAAAATTCCATTATGATGTCATAATGCAAAATTCCATTATGATGTCATAATGTAAAATTCCATTATGATGTCATAATGCAACATTCCATTATGATGTCATAATGCAACATTCCATTATGATGTCATAATGCAAAATTCCATTATGATGTCATAATGCAACATCCCATTATGATGTCATAATGCAAAATTCCATTATGATGTCATAATGCAAAATTCCATTATGATATCATAATGTAAAATTCCATTATGATGTCATAATGCAAAATTCCATTATGATGTCATAATGCAACATTCCATAATGATGTCATAATGTAAAATTCCATTATGATGTCATAATGTAACATTCCATTATGATGTCATAATGTAAAATTCCATTATGATGTCATAATGCAAAATTCCATTACGATGTCATAATGTAAAATTCCATTATGATGTCATAATGTAACATTCCATTATGATGTCATAATGCAAAATTCCATTATGATGTCATAATGTAAAATTCCATTATGATGTCATAAAGCAACATTCCATTATGATGTCATAATGCAACATTCCATTATGATGTCATAATGCAACATTCCATTATGATGTCATAATGCAACATTCCATTATGATGTCATAATGCAACATTCCATTATGATGTCATAATGTAAAATTCCATTATGATGTCATAATGCAAAATTCCATTATGATGTCATAAAGCAACATTCCATTATGATGTCATAAAGCAACATTCCATTATGATGTCATAATGCAACATTCCATTATGATGTCATAATGCAACATTCCATTATGATGTCATAATGCAACATTCCATTATGATGTCATAATGTAAAATTCCATTATGATGTCATAATGCAAAATTCCATTATGATGTCATAATGCAAAATTCCATTATGATGTCATAATGCAAAATTCCATTATGATGTCATAATGTAAAATTCCATTATGATGTCATAATGTAAAATTCCATTATGATGTCATAAAGCAACATTCCATTATGATGTCATAATGCAAAATTCCATTATGATGTCATAATGTAAAATTCCATTATGATGTCATAATGCAACATTCCATTATGATGTCATAATGTAACATTCCATTATGATGTCATAATGTAACATTCCATTATGATGTCATAATGCAAAATTCCATTATGATGTCATAATGTAAAATTCCATTATGTCATAATGTAAAATTCCATTATGATGTCATAATGCAACATTCCATTATGATGTCATAATGCAAAATTCCATTATGATGTCATAATGTAACATTCCATTATGATGTCATAATGCAAAATTCCATTATGATGTCATAATGCAAAATTCCATTATGATGTCATAATGCAACATTCCATTATGATGTCATAAAGCAACATTCCATTATGATGTCATAATGCACAATTCCATTATGATGCCATAATGCAAAATTCCATTATGATGCCATAATGCAAAATTCCATTATGATGTCATAATGCAACATTCCATTATGATGTCATAATGCAACATTCCATTATGATGCTATAATGCAAAATTCCATTATGATGTCATAATGCAAAATTCCATTATGATGTCATAATGTAAAATTCCATTATGATGTCTTAATGCAACATTCCATTATGATGTCATAATGCAAAACTCCATTATGATGTCATAATGTAACATTCCATTATGATGTCATAATGCAAAATTCCATTACAATGTCATAATGCAAAATTCCATTAAGATGTCATAATGTAAAATTCCATTATGATGTCATAAAGCAACATTCCATTATGATGTCATAATGTAACATTCCATTATGATGTCATAATGCAAAATTCCATTATGATGTCATAATGTAACATTCCATTATGATGTCATAATGCAAAATTCCATTATGATGTCATAATGCAAAATTCCATTTTGATGTCATAATGTAACATTCCATTATGATGTCATAATGCAAAATTCCATTATGATGTCATAATGCAAAATTCCATTATGATGTCATAATGCAAAATTCCATTATGATGTCATAATGCAAAATTCCATTATGATGTCATAATGTAAAATTCCATTATGATGTCATAATGCAAAATTCCCTTTTGATGTCATAATGTAACATTTCATTATGATGTCATAATGCAAAATTCCCTTTTGATGTCATAATGTAACATTCCATTATGATGTCATAATGCAAAATTCCATTGTGAGGTTATAATGTAAAATTCGATTAAGATGTCATAATGTAACATTCCATTATGATGTCATAATGCAAAATTCCATTATGATGTCATAATGTAACATTCCATTATGATGTCATAATGTAAGATTCCATTATGAAGTCATAATGTAACATTCCATTATGATGTCATAATGCAAAATTCCATTATGATGTCATAATGCAACATCCCATTATGATGTCATAATGCAAAATTCCATTATGATGTCATAATGCAAAATTCCATTATGATGTCATAATGCAAAATTCCATTATGATGTCATAATGTAACATTCCATTATGATGTCATAATGCAAAATTCCATTATGATGTCATAATGCAAAATTCCATTATGATGTCATAATGCAAAATTCCATTATGATGTCATAATGCAAAATTCCATTATGATGTCATAATGCAAAATTCCATTATGATGTCATAATGTAAAATTCCATTATGATGTCATAATGCAACATTCCATTATGATGTCATAATGCAACATTCCATTATGATGTCATAATGCAAAATTCCATTATGATGTCATAATGCAAAATTCCATTATGATGTCATAATGTAAAATTCCATTATGATGTCATAATGCAAAATTCTATTATGATGTCATAATGTAACATTCCATTATGATGTCATAATGCAACATTCCATTATGATGTCATAATGCAACATTCCATTATGATGTCATAATGCAAAATTCCATTATGATGTCATAATGCATCATTCCATTATGATGTCATAATCTAAAATTCCATTATGATGTCATAATGCAAAATTCCATTATGATATCATAATGTAAAATTCCATTATGATGTCATAATGAAAAATTCCATTATGATGTCATAATGTAACATTCCATTATAATGTCATAAAGCAACATTCCATTATGCTGTCATAATGCAAAATTCCATTATGATGTCATAATGTAACATTCAATTATGATGTCATAATGCAAAATTCCATTACGATGTCATAATGTAACATTCCATTATGATGTCATAATGCAAAATTCCATTACGATGTCATAATGTAAAATTCCATTATGATGGCATAAAGCAACATTCCATTATGATGTCATAATGCTTAATTCCATTATGATGTCATAAAGCAACATTCTATTATGATGCCATAATGCAAAATTCCATTATGATGTCATAATGTAAAATTCCATTATGATGTCATAAAGCAACATTCCATTATGATGTCATAATGCACAATTCCATTATGATGCCATAATGCAAAATTCCATTATGATGTCATAATGCAACATTCCATTATGATGCTATAATGCAAAATTCCATTATGATGTCATAATGCAAAATTCCATTATGATGTCATAATGTAAAATTCCATTATGATGTCTTAATGCAACATTCCATTATGATGTCATAATGCATTATGATGTCATAATGTAACATTCCATTATGATGTCATAATGCAAAATTCCATTACAATGTCATAATGCAAAATTCCATTAAGATGTCATAATGTAAAATGCCATTATGATGTCATAAAGCAACATTCCATTATGATGTCATAATGTAACATTCCATTATGATGTCATAATGCAAAATTCCATTATGATGTCATAATGCAAAATTCCATTTTGATGTCATAATGTAACATTCCATTATGATGTCATAATGCAAAATTCCATTATGATGTCATAATGCAAAATTCCATTATGATGTCATAATGCAAAATTCCATTATGATGTCATAATGAAACATTCCATTATGATGTCATAATGCAAAATTCCATTATGATGTCATAATGCAAAATTCCATTATGATGTCATAATGTAAAATTCCATTATGATGTCATAATGCAAAATTCCCTTTTGATGTCATAATGTAACATTCCATTATGATGTCATAATGCAAAATTCCCTTTTGATGTCATAATGTAACATTCCATTATGATGTCATAATGCAAAATTCCATTGTGAGGTCATAATGTAAAATTCGATTAAGATGTCATAATGTAACATTCCATTATGATGTCATAATGTAAGATTCCATTATGAAGTCATAATGTAACATTCCATTATGATGTCATAATGCAAAATTCCATTATGATGTCATAATGCAACATCCCATTATGTCATAATGCAAAATTCCATTATGATGTCATAATGCAAAATTCCATTATGATGTCATAATGCAAAATTTTATTATGATGTCATAATGTAACATTCCATTATGATGTCATAATGTAAAATTCCATTATGATGTCATAATGCAAAATTCCATTATGATGTCATAATGCAAAATTCCATTATGATGTCATAATGCAAAATTCCATTATGATGTCATAATGCAAAATTCCATTATGATGTCATAATGTAAAATTCCATTATGATGTCATAATGCAACATTCCATTATGATGTCATAATGCAACATTCCATTATGATGTCATAATGCAAAATTCCATTATGATGTCATAATGCAACATCCCATTATGATGTCATAATGCAAAATTCCATTATGATGTCATAATGCAAAATTCCATTATGATGTCATAATGCAAAATTACATTATGATATCATAATGTAAAATTCCATTATGATGTCATAATGCAAAATTCCATTATGATGTCATAATGCAACATTCCATAATGATGTCATAATGTAAAATTCCATTATGATGTCATAATGTAACATTCCATTATGATGTCATAATGTAAAATTCCATTACGATGTCATAATGCAAAATTCCATTACGATGTCATAATGTAAAATTCCATTATGATGTCATAATGTAACATTCCATTATGATGTCATAATGCAAAATTCCATTATGATGTCATAATGTAAAATTCCATTATGATGTCATAAAGCAACATTCCATTATGATGTCATAATGCAACATTCCATTATGATGTCATAATGCAACATTCCATTATGATGTCATAATGCAACATTCCATTATGATGTCATAATGCAACATTCCATTATGATGTCATAATGTAAAATTCCATTATGATGTCATAATGCAAAATTCCATTATGATGTCATAATGTAAAATTCCATTATGATGTCATAAAGCAACATTCCATTATGATGTCATAATGCAACATTCCATTATGATGTCATAATGCAACATTCCATTATGATGTCATAATGCAACATTCCATTATGATGTCATAATGTAAAATTCCATTATGATGTCATAATGCAAAATTCCATTATGATGTCATAATGCAAAATTCCATTATGATGTCATAATGCAAAATTCCATTATGATGTCATAATGTAAAATTCCATTATGATGTCATAATGTAAAATTCCATTATGATGTCATAAAGCAACATTCCATTATGATGTCATAATGCAAAATTCCATTATGATGTCATAATGTAAAATTCCATTATGATGTCATAATGCAACATTCCATTATGATGTCATAATGTAACATTCCATTATGATGTCATAATGTAACATTCCATTATGATGTCATAATGCAAAATTCCATTATGATGTCATAATGTAAAATTCCATTATGTCATAATGTAAAATTCCATTATGATGTCATAATGCAACATTCCATTATGATGTCATAATGCAAAATTCCATTATGATGTCATAATGTAACATTCCATTATGATGTCATAATGCAAAATTCCATTATGATGTCATAATGCAAAATTCCATTATGATGTCATAATGCAAAATTCCATTATGATGTCATAATGCAAAATTCCATTATGATGTCATAATGCAACATTCCATTATGATGTCATAAAGCAACATTCCATTATGATGTCATAATGCACAATTCCATTATGATGCCATAATGCACAATTCCATTATGATGCCATAATGCAAAATTCCATTATGATGCCATAATGCAAAATTCCATTATGATGTCATAATGCAACATTCCATTATGATGCTATAATGCAAAATTCCATTATGATGTCATAATGCAAAATTCCATTATGATGTCATAATGTAAAATTCCATTATGATGTCTTAATGCAACATTCCATTATGATGTCATAATGCAAAACTCCATTATGATGTCATAATGTAACATTCCATTATGATGTCATAATGCAAAATTCCATTACAATGTCATAATGCAAAATTCCATTAAGATGTCATAATGTAAAATTCCATTATGATGTCATAAAGCAACATTCCATTATGATGTCATAATGTAACATTCCATTATGATGTCATAATGCAAAATTCCATTATGATGTCATAATGTAACATTCCATTATGATGTCATAATGCAAAATTCCATTATGATGTCATAATGCAAAATTCCATTTTGATGTCATAATGTAACATTCCATTATGATGTCATAATGCAAAATTCCATTATGATGTCATAATGCAAAATTCCATTATGATGTCATAATGCAAAATTCCATTATGATGTCATAATGTAAAATTCCATTATGATGTCATAATGCAAAATTCCATTATGATGTCATAATGCAAAATTCCATTTTGATGTCATAATGTAACATTCCATTATGATGTCATAATGCAAAATTCCATTATGATGTCATAATGCAAAATTCCATTATGATGTCATAATGCAAAATTCCATTATGATGTCATAATGCAAAATTCCATTATGATGTCATAATGTAAAATTCCATTATGATGTCATAATGCAAAATTCCCTTTTGATGTCATAATGTAACATTTCATTATGATGTCATAATGCAAAATTCCCTTTTGATGTCATAATGTAACATTCCATTATGATGTCATAATGCAAAATTCCAATGTGAGGTTATAATGTAAAATTCGATTAAGATGTCATAATGTAACATTCCATTATGATGTCATAATGCAAAATTCCATTATGATGTCATAATGTAACATTCCATTATGATGTCATAATGTAAGATTCCATTATGAAGTCATAATGTAACATTCCATTATGATGTCATAATGCAAAATTCCATTATGATGTCATAATGCAACATCCCATTATGATGTCATAATGCAAAATTCCATTATGATGTCATAATGCAAAATTCCATTATGATGTCATAATGCAAAATTCCATTATGATGTCATAATGTAACATTCCATTATGATGTCATAATGTAAAATTCCATTATGATGTCATAATGCAAAATTCCATTATGATGTCATAATGCAAAATTCCATTATGATGTCATAATGCAAAATTCCATTATGATGTCATAATGCAAAATTCCATTATGATGTCATAATGCAAAATTCCATTATGATGTCATAATGTAACATTCCATTATGATGTCATAATGCAACATTCCATTATGATGTCATAATGCAACATTCCATTATGATGTCATAATGCAAAATTCCATTATGATGTCATAATGCATCATTCCATTATGATGTCATAATCTAAAATTCCATTATGATGTCATAATGCAAAATTCCATTATGATATCATAATGTAAAATTCCATTATGATGTCATAATGAAAAATTCCATTATGATGTCATAATGTAACATTCCATTATAATTTCATAAAGCAACATTCCATTATGCTGTCATAGTGCAAAATTCCATTATGATGTCATAATGTAACATTCAATTATGATGTCATAATGCAAAATTCCATTACGATGTCATAATGTAACATTCCATTATGATGTCATAATGCAAAATTCCATTACGATGTCATAATGTAAAATTCCATTATGATGGCATAAAGCAACATTCCATTATGATGTCATAATGCTTAATTCCATTATGATGTCATAAAGCAACATTCTATTATGATGCCATAATGCAAAATTCCATTATGATGTCATAATGTAAAATTCCATTATGATGTCATAAAGCAACATTCCATTATGATGTCATAATGCAAAATTCCATTATGATGTCATAATGTAAAATTCCATTATGATGTCACAATGCAACATTCCATTATGATGTCATAATGTAACATTCCATTATGATGTCATAATGCAACATCCCATTATGATGTCATAATGCAACATTCCATTATGATGTCATAATGCAAAATTCCATTATGATGTCATAATGCATCATTCCCTTATGATGTCATAATGCAAAATTCCATTATGATGTCATAATGCAAAATTCCATTATGATATCATAATGTAACATTCCATTATGATGTCATAATGCAAAATTCCATTACGATGTCATAATGTAAAATTCCATTATAATGTCATAATGTAACATTCCATTATAATGTCATAATGCAAAATTCCATTATGATGTCATAATGTAAAATTCCATTAAGATGTCATAAAGCAACATTCCATTATGATGTCATAATGCAAAATTCCATTATGATGTCATAATGTAACATTCCATTATGATGTCATAATGCAAAATGCCATTACGATGTCATAATGTAAAATTCCATTATGATGTCATAAAGCAACATTCCATTATGATGTCATAATGCATCATTCCATTATGATGTCATAAAGCAACATTCCATTATGATGTCATAATGCATCATTCCATTATGATGTCATAATGCAACATTCCATTATGACGTCATAATGCAAAATACCATTATGATGTCATAATGTAAAATTCCAAAATGATGTCATAATGCAAAATTCCATAATGATGTCATAATGTAAAATTCAATTATGATGTCATAATGTAAAATTCCATTATGATGTCATAATGTAACATTCCATTATGATGTCATAATGTAAAATTCCATTATGATGTCATAATGTAACATTCCATTATGATGCCATAATGCAAAATTCCATTATGATGTCATAATGTAACATTCCATTATGATGTCATAATGCAAAATTCCATTACGATGTCATAATATAAAATTCCATTATGATGTCATAATGTAACATTCAATTATGATGTCATAATGCAAAATTCCATTATGATGTCATAATGCAAAATACCATTATGATGTCATAATGTAAAATTCCATAATGATGTCATAATGCAAAATTCCATAATGATGTCATAATGTAAAATTCAATTATGATGTCATAATGTAAAATTCCATTATGATGTCATAATGTAACATTCCATTATGATGTCATAATGTAAAATTCCATTATGATGTCATAATGTAACATTCCATTATGATGTCATAATGCAAAATTCCATTACAATGTCATAATGCAAAATTCCATTAAGATGTCATAATGTAAAATTCCATTATGATGTCATAAAGCAACATTCCATTATGATGTCATAATGTAACATTCCATTATGATGTCATAATGCAAAATTCCATTATGATGTCATAATGTAACATTCCATTATGATGTCATAATGCAAAATTCCATTATGATGTCATAATGCAAAATTCCATTATGATGTCATAATGCAAAATTCCATTTTGATGTCATAATGTAACATTCCATTATGATGTCATAATGCAAAATTCCATTATGATGTCATAATGCAAAATTCCATTATGATGTCATAATGCAAAATTCCCTTTTGATGTCATAATGTAACATTCCATTATGATGTCATAATGCAAAATTCCATTGTGAGGTTATAATGTAAAATTCGATTAAGATGTCATAATGTAACATTCCATTATGATGTCATAATGTAAGATTCCATTATGAAGTCATAATGTAACATTCCATTATGATGTCATAATGCAAAATTCCATTATGATGTCATAATGCAACATCCCATTATGATGTCATAATGCAAAATTCCATTATGATGGCATAATGCAAAATTCCATTATGATGTCATAATGCAAAATTCCATTATGATGTCATAATGTAACATTCCATTATGATGTCATAATGTAAAATTCCATTATGATGTCATAATGCAAAATTCCATTATGATGTCATATTGCAAAATCCCATTATGATGCCATAATGCAAAATTCCATTATGATGTCATAATGTAAAATCCCATTATGATGTCATAATGCAAAATTCCATTATGATGTCATAATGCATCATTCCATTATGATGTCATAATGCAAAATTCCATTATTATGTCATAATGCAAAATTCCATTATGATATCATAATGTAAAATTCCATTATGATGTCATAATGCAAAATTCCATTATGATGTCATAATGTAACATTCCATTATGATGTCATAATGCAAAATTCCATTACGATGTCATAATGTAAAATTCCATTATAATGTCATAATGTAAAATTCCATTATAATGTCATAATGCAAAATTCCATTATGATGTCATAAAGCAACATTCCATTATGATGTCATAATGCAAAATTCCATTATGATGTCATAATGTAACATTCCATTATGATGTCATAATGCAAAATTCCATTATGATGTCATAATGTAAAATTCCATTATGATGTCATAAAGCAACATTCCATTATGATGTCATAATGCAAAATTCCATTATGATGTCATAATGTAACGTTCCATTATGATGTCATAATGCAAAATTCCATTATGATGTCATAATGTAACATTCCATTATGATGTCATAATGCAACATTCCATTATGATGTCATAATGCAACATTCCATTATGATGTCATTATGCAAAATTCCATTATGATGTCATAATGCATCATTCCATTATGATGCCATAATGCAAAATTCCATTATGATGTCATAATGTAAAATTCCATTATGATGTCATAATGAAAATTCCATTATGATGTCATAATGTAACATCCCATTATGATGTCATAATGTAACATTCCATTATGATGTCATAATGCAACATTCCATTATGATGTCATAATGCAACATTCCATTATGATGTCATAATGCATCATGCCATTATGATGTCATAATGCAAAATTCCATTATGATGTCATAATGCAAAATTCCATTATGATGTCATAATGTAAAATTCCATTATGATGTCATAATGAAAATTCCATTATGATGTCATAAAGCAACATTCCATTATGATGTCATAATGCAAAATTCCATTATGATGTCATAATGTAAAATTCCATTATGATGTCATAATGCAACATTCCATTATGATGTCATAATGCAACATTCCATTATGATGTCATAATGTAAAATTCCATTATGATGTCATAATGTAACATTCCATTATGATGTCATAATGTAACATTCCATTATGATGTCATAATGTAACATTCCATTATGATGTCATAATGCAACATTCCATTATGATGTCATAATGCAACATTCCATTATGATGTCATAATGCAAAATTCCATTATGATGTCATAATGTAACATTCCATTATGATGTCATAATGCAACATTCCATTATGATGTCATAATGCAAAATTCCATTATGATGTCATAATGTAAAATTCCATTATGATTTCATAATGTAAAATTCCATTATGATGTCATAATGCAACATTCCATTATGATGTCATAATGTAACATTCCATTATGATGTCATAATGTAAAATTCCATTATGATGTCATAATGTAAAATTCCATTATGATGTCATAATGCAAAATTCCATTATGATGTCATAATGTAAAATTCCATTATGTCATAATGTAAAATTCCATTATGATGTCATAATGCAACATTCCATTATGATGTCATAATGCAAAATACCATTATGATGTCATAATGCAACATTCCATTATGATGTCATAAAGCAACATTCCATTATGATGTCATAATGCACAATTCCATTATGATGCCATAATGCAAAATTCCATTATGATGTCATAATGCAACATTCCATTATGATGCCATAATGCAAAATTCCATTATGATGTCATAATGCAAAATTCCATTATGATGTCATAATGTAAAATTCCATTATGATGTCTTAATGCAACATTCCATTATGATGTCATAATGCAAAACTCCATTATGATGTCATAATGTAACATTCCATTATGATGTCATAATGCAAAATTCCATTACGATGTCATAATGCAAAATTCCATTAAGATGTCATAATGTAAAATTCCATTATGATGTCATAAAGCAACATTCCATTATGATGTCATAATGCAACATTCCATTATGATGTCATAATGCAACATTCCATTATGATGTCATAATGCAAAATTCCATTATGATGTCATAATGCATCATTCCATTATGATGTCATAATGCAAAATTCCATTATGATGTCATAATGCAAAATTCCATTATGATGTCATAATGCAATATTCCATTATGATGTCATAATGCAAAATTCCATTATGATGTCATAATGCAAAATTCCATTATGATGTCATAATGCAACATTCCATTATGATGTCATAATGCAAAATTCCATTATGATGTCATAATGCAACATCCCATTATGATGTCATAATGCAAAATTCCATTATGATGTCATAATGCAAAATTCCATTATGATATCATAATGTAAAATTCCATTATGATGTCATCATGTAACATTCCATTATGATGTCATAATGCAAAATTCCATTATGATGCCATAATGCAAAATTCCATTATGATGTCATAATGTAACATTCCATTATGATGTCATAATGCAAAATTCCTTTATGATGTCATAATGTAAAATTCCATTATGATGTCATAATGCAAAATTCCATTATGATATCATAATGTAACATTCCATTATGATGTCATAATGCAAAATTCCATTACGATGTCATAATGTAAAATTCAATTACGATGTCATAATGTAACATTCCATTATGATGTCATAATGCAAAATTCCATTATGATGTCATAATGTAAAATTCCATTATGATGTCATAAAGCAACATTCCATTATGATGTCATAATGCAACATTCCATTATGATGTCATAATGCAACATTCCATTATGATATCACAATGTAAAATTCCATTATGATGTCACAATGCAAAATTCCATTATGATGTCATAATGCAAAATTCCATTATGATATCATAATGTAAAATTCCATTATGATGTTATAATGCAAAATTCAATTATGATGTCATTATGTAAAATCCCATTATGATGTCATAATGCAAAATTCCATTATGATGTCATAATGTAACATTCCATTATGATGTCATAATGTAAAATTCCATTATGATGTCATAATGTAAAATGCCATTATGATGTCATAATGCAAAATTCCATTATGATGTCATAATGTAACATTTCATTATGATGTCATAATGCAAAATTCCATTATGATGTCATAATGCAAAATTCCATTTTGATGTCATAATGTAACATTCCATTATGATGTCATAATGCAAAATTCCATTATGATGTCATAATGCAAAATTCCATTTTGATGTCATAATGTAACATTCCATTATGATGTCATAATGCAAAATTCCATTATGATGTCATAATGTAAAATTCCATTATGATGTCATAATGCAAAATTCCCTTTTGATGTCATAATGTAACATTCCATTATGATGTCATAATGCAAAATTCCCTTTTGATGTCATAATGTAACATTCCATTATGATGTCATAATGCAAAATTCCATTGTGGGGTCATAATGTAAAATTCGATTAAGATGTCATAATGTAACATTCCATTATGATGTCATAATGTAACATTCCATTATGAAGTCATAATGTAACATTCCATTATGATGTCATAATGCAGAATTCCATTATGATGTCATAATGTAACACTCCATTATGATGTCATAATGTAACATTCCATTATGATGTCATAATGCAAAATTCCATTATGATGCCATAATGCAAAATTCCATTATGATGTCATAATGTAACATTCCATTATGATGTCATAATGCAAAATTCCATTATGATGTCATAATGTAAAATTCCATTATGATGTCATAATGCAAAATTCCATTATGATATCATAATGTAACATTCCATTATGATGTCATAATGCAAAATTCCATTACGATGTCATAATGTAAAATTCCATTATGATGTCATAATGTAACATTCCATTATGATGTCATAATGCAAAATTCCATTATGATGTCATAATGTAAAATTCCATTATGATGTCATAAAGCAACATTCCATTATGATGTCATAATGCAAAATTCCATTATGATGTCATAATGTAAAATTCCATTATGATGTCATAATGCAAAATTCCATTATGATGTCATAATGCAACATTCCATTATGATGTCATAATGCAAAATTCCATTATGATGTCATAATGCAACATCCCATTATGATGTCATAATGCAAAATTCCATTATGATGTCATAATGCAAAATTCCATTATGATATCATAATGTAAAATTCCATTATGATGTCATAATGCAAAATTCCATTATGATGTCATAATGCAACATTCCATAATGATGTCATAATGTAAAATTCCATTATGATGTCATAATGTAACATTCCATTATGATGTCATAATGTAAAATTCCATTATGATGTCATAATGCAAAATTCCATTACGATGTCATAATGTAAAATTCCATTATGATGTCATAATGTAACATTCCATTATGATGTCATAATGCAAAATTCCATTATGATGTCATAATGTAAAATTCCATTATGATGTCATAAAGCAACATTCCATTATGATGTCATAATGCAACATTCCATTATGATGTCATAATGCAACATTCCATTATGATGTCATAATGCATCATGCCATTATGATGTCATAATGCAAAATTCCATTATGATGTCATAATGCAAAATTCCATTATGATGTCATAATGTAAAATTCCATTATGATGTCATAATGTAAAATTCCATTATGATGTCATAAAGCAACATTCCATTATGATGTCATAATGCAAAATTCCATTATGATGTCATAATGTAAAATTCCATTATGATGTCAAAATGCAACATTCCATTATGATGTCATAATGTAACATTCCATTATGATGTCATAATGCAAAATTCCATTATGATGTCATAATGTAAAATTCCATTATGTCATAATGTAAAATTCCATTATGATGTCATAATGCAACATTCCATTATGATGTCATAATGCAAAATTCCATTATGATGTCATAATGTAACATTCCATTATGATGTCATAATGCAAAATTCCATTATGATGTCATAATGCAAAATTCCATTATGATGTCATAATGCAACATTCCATTATGATGTCATAAAGCAACATTCCATTATGATGTCATAATGCACAATTCCATTATGATGCCATAATGCAAAATTCCATTATGATGTCATAATGCAACATTCCATTATGATGCTATAATGCAAAATTCCATTATGATGTCATAATGCAAAATTCCATTATGATGTCATAATGTAAAATTCCATTATGATGTCTTAATGCAACATTCCATTATGATGTCATAATGCAAAACTCCATTATGATGTCATAATGTAACATTCCATTATGATGTCATAATGCAAAATTCCATTACGATGTCATAATGCAAAATTCCATTAAGATGTCATAATGTAAAATTCCATTATGATGTCATAAAGCAACATTCCATTATGATGTCATAATGTAACATTCCATTATGATGTCATAATGCAAAATTCCATTATGATGTCATAATGCAAAATTCCATTTTGATGTCATAATGTAACATTCCATTATGATGTCATAATGCAAAATTCCATTATGATGTCATAATGCAAAATTCCATTATGATGTCATAATGCAAAATTCCATTATGATGTCATAATGCAAAATTCCATTATGATGTCATAATGAAACATTCCATTATGATGTCATAATGCAAAATTCCATTATGATGTCATAATGCAAAATTCCATTATGATGTCATAATGTAAAATTCCATTATGATGTCATAATGCAAAATTCCCTTTTGATGTCATAATGTAACATTCCATTATGATGTCATAATGCAAAATTCCCTTTTGATGTCATAATGTAACATTCCATTATGATGTCATAATGCAAAATTCCATTGTGAGGTCATAATGTAAAATTCGATTAAGATGTCATAATGTAACATTCCATTATGATGTCATAATGTAAGATTCCATTATGAAGTCATAATGTAACATTCCATTATGATGTCATAATGCAAAATTCCATTATGATGTCATAATGCAACATCCCATTATGTCATAATGCAAAATTCCATTATGATGTCATAATGCAAAATTCCATTATGATGTCATAATGCAAAATTCCATTATGATGTCATAATGTAACATTCCATTATGATGTCATAATGTAAAATTCCATTATGATGTCATAATGCAAAATTCCATTATGATGTCATAATGCAAAATTCCATTATGATGTCATAATGCAAAATTCCATTATGATGTCATAATGCAAAATTCCATTATGATGTCATAATGTAAAATTCCATTATGATGTCATAATGCAACATTCCATTATGATGTCATAATGCAACATTCCATTATGATGTCATAATGCAAAATTCCATTATGATGTCATAATGCAACATCCCATTATGATGTCATAATGCAAAATTCCATTATGATGTCATAATGCAAAATTCCATTATGATATCATAATGTAAAATTCCATTATGATGTCATAATGCAAAATTCCATTATGATGTCATAATGCAACATTCCATAATGATGTCATAATGTAAAATTCCATTATGATGTCATAATGTAACATTCCATTATGATGTCATAATGTAAAATTCCATTATGATGTCATAATGCAAAATTCCATTACGATGTCATAATGTAAAATTCCATTATGATGTCATAATGTAACATTCCATTATGATGTCATAATGCAAAATTCCATTATGATGTCATAATGTAAAATTCCATTATGATGTCATAAAGCAACATTCCATTATGATGTCATAATGCAACATTCCATTATGATGTCATAATGCAACATTCCATTATGATGTCATAATGCAACATTCCATTATGATGTCATAATGCAACATTCCATTATGATGTCATAATGTAAAATTCCATTATGATGTCATAATGCAAAATTCCATTATGATGTCATAATGTAAAATTCCATTATGATGTCATAAAGCAACATTCCATTATGATGTCATAATGCAACATTCCATTATGATGTCATAATGCAACATTCCATTATGATGTCATAATGCAACATTCCATTATGATGTCATAATGTAAAATTCCATTATGATGTCATAATGCAAAATTCCATTATGATGTCATAATGCAAAATTCCATTATGATGTCATAATGCAAAATTCCATTATGATGTCATAATGTAAAATTCCATTATGATGTCATAATGTAAAATTCCATTATGATGTCATAAAGCAACATTCCATTATGATGTCATAATGCAAAATTCCATTATGATGTCATAATGTAAAATTCCATTATGATGTCATAATGCAACATTCCATTATGATGTCATAATGTAACATTCCATTATGATGTCATAATGTAACATTCCATTATGATGTCATAATGCAAAATTCCATTATGATGTCATAATGTAAAATTCCATTATGTCATAATGTAAAATTCCATTATGATGTCATAATGCAACATTCCATTATGATGTCATAATGCAAAATTCCATTATGATGTCATAATGTAACATTCCATTATGATGTCATAATGCAAAATTCCATTATGATGTCATAATGCAAAATTCCATTATGATGTCATAATGCAACATTCCATTATGATGTCATAAAGCAACATTCCATTATGATGTCATAATGCACAATTCCATTATGATGCCATAATGCAAAATTCCATTATGATGCCATAATGCAAAATTCCATTATGATGTCATAATGCAACATTCCATTATGATGCTATAATGCAAAATTCCATTATGATGTCATAATGCAAAATTCCATTATGATGTCATAATGTAAAATTCCATTATGATGTCTTAATGCAACATTCCATTATGATGTCATAATGCAAAACTCCATTATGATGTCATAATGTAACATTCCATTATGATGTCATAATGCAAAATTCCATTACAATGTCATAATGCAAAATTCCATTAAGATGTCATAATGTAAAATTCCATTATGATGTCATAAAGCAACATTCCATTATGATGTCATAATGTAACATTCCATTATGATGTCATAATGCAAAATTCCATTATGATGTCATAATGTAACATTCCATTATGATGTCATAATGCAAAATTCCATTATGATGTCATAATGCAAAATTCCATTTTGATGTCATAATGTAACATTCCATTATGATGTCATAATGCAAAATTCCATTATTATGTCATAATGCAAAATTCCATTATGATGTCATAATGCAAAATTCCATTATGATGTCATAATGCAAAATTCCATTATGATGTCATAATGTAAAATTCCATTATGATGTCATAATGCAAAATTCCCTTTTGATGTCATAATGTAACATTTCATTATGATGTCATAATGCAAAATTCCCTTTTGATGTCATAATGTAACATTCCATTATGATGTCATAATGCAAAATTCCATTGTGAGGTTATAATGTAAAATTCGATTAAGATGTCATAATGTAACATTCCATTATGATGTCATAATGCAAAATTCCATTATGATGTCATAATGTAACATTCCATTATGATGTCATAATGTAAGATTCCATTATGAAGTCATAATGTAACATTCCATTATGATGTCATAATGCAAAATTCCATTATGATGTCATAATGCAACATCCCATTATGATGTCATAATGCAAAATTCCATTATGATGTCATAATGCAAAATTCCATTATGATGTCATAATGCAAAATTCCATTATGATGTCATAATGTAACATTCCATTATGATGTCATAATGTAAAATTCCATTATGATGTCATAATGCAAAATTCCATTATGATGTCATAATGCAAAATTCCATTATGATGTCATAATGCAAAATTCCATTATGATGTCATAATGCAAAATTCCATTATGATGTCATAATGCAAAATTCCATTATGATGTCATAATGCAAAATTCCATTATGATGTCATAATGCAAAATTCCATTATGATGTCATAATGTAAAATTCCATTATGATGTCATAATGCAACATTCCATTATGATGTCATAATGCAAAATTCCATTATGATGTCATAATGCAAAATTCCATTATGATGTCATAATGCAAAATTCCATTATGATGTCATAATGTAAAATTCCATTATGATGTCATAATGCAAAATTCTATTATGATGTCATAATGTAACATTCCATTATGATGTCATAATGCAACATTCCATTATGATGTCATAATGCAACATTCCATTATGATGTCATAATGCAAAATTCCATTATGATGTCATAATGCATCATTCCATTATGATGTCATAATCTAAAATTCCATTATGATGTCATAATGCAAAATTCCATTATGATATCATAATGTAAAATTCCATTATGATGTCATAATGTAACATTCCATTATGATGTCATAATGCAAAATTCCATTATGATGTCATAATGCAACATTCCATTATGATGTCATAATGCAAAATTCCATTATGATGTCATAATGCAAAATTCCATTATGATGTCATAATGCAAAATTCCATTATGATGTCATAATGTAAAATTCCATTATGATGTCATAATGCAAAATTCTATTATGATGTCATAATGTAACATTCCATTATAATGTCATAAAGCAACATTCCATTATGCTGTCATAATGCAAAATTCCATTATGATGTCAAAATGCAACATTCCATTATGATGTCATAATGTAACATTCCATTATGATGTCATAATGCAAAATTCCATTATGATGTCATAATGTAAAATTCCATTATGTCATAATGTAAAATTCCATTATGATGTCATAATGCAACATTCCATTATGATGTCATAATGCAAAATTCCATTATGATGTCATAATGTAACATTCCATTATGATGTCATAATGCAAAATTCCATTATGATGTCATAATGCAAAATTCCATTATGATGTCATAATGCAACATTCCATTATGATGTCATAAAGCAACATTCCATTATGATGTCATAATGCACAATTCCATTATGATGCCATAATGCAAAATTCCATTATGATGTCATAATGCAACATTCCATTATGATGCTATAATGCAAAATTCCATTATGATGTCATAATGCAAAATTCCATTATGATGTCATAATGTAAAATTCCATTATGATGTCTTAATGCAACATTCCATTATGATGTCATAATGCAAAACTCCATTATGATGTCATAATGTAACATTCCATTATGATGTCATAATGCAAAATTCCATTACGATGTCATAATGCAAAATTCCATTAAGATGTCATAATGTAAAATTCCATTATGATGTCATAAAGCAACATTCCATTATGATGTCATAATGTAACATTCCATTATGATGTCATAATGCAAAATTCCATTATGATGTCATAATGCAAAATTCCATTTTGATGTCATAATGTAACATTCCATTATGATGTCATAATGCAAAATTCCATTATGATGTCATAATGCAAAATTCCATTATGATGTCATAATGCAAAATTCCATTATGATGTCATAATGCAAAATTCCATTATGATGTCATAATGAAACATTCCATTATGATGTCATAATGCAAAATTCCATTATGATGTCATAATGCAAAATTCCATTATGATGTCATAATGTAAAATTCCATTATGATGTCATAATGCAAAATTCCCTTTTGATGTCATAATGTAACATTCCATTATGATGTCATAATGCAAAATTCCCTTTTGATGTCATAATGTAACATTCCATTATGATGTCATAATGCAAAATTCCATTGTGAGGTCATAATGTAAAATTCGATTAAGATGTCATAATGTAACATTCCATTATGATGTCATAATGTAAGATTCCATTATGAAGTCATAATGTAACATTCCATTATGATGTCATAATGCAAAATTCCATTATGATGTCATAATGCAACATCCCATTATGTCATAATGCAAAATTCCATTATGATGTCATAATGCAAAATTCCATTATGATGTCATAATGCAAAATTCCATTATGATGTCATAATGTAACATTCCATTATGATGTCATAATGTAAAATTCCATTATGATGTCATAATGCAAAATTCCATTATGATGTCATAATGCAAAATTCCATTATGATGTCATAATGCAAAATTCCATTATGATGTCATAATGCAAAATTCCATTATGATGTCATAATGTAAAATTCCATTATGATGTCATAATGCAACATTCCATTATGATGTCATAATGCAACATTCCATTATGATGTCATAATGCAAAATTCCATTATGATGTCATAATGCAACATCCCATTATGATGTCATAATGCAAAATTCCATTATGATGTCATAATGCAAAATTCCATTATGATATCATAATGTAAAATTCCATTATGATGTCATAATGCAAAATTCCATTATGATGTCATAATGCAACATTCCATAATGATGTCATAATGTAAAATTCCATTATGATGTCATAATGTAACATTCCATTATGATGTCATAATGTAAAATTCCATTATGATGTCATAATGCAAAATTCCATTACGATGTCATAATGTAAAATTCCATTATGATGTCATAATGTAACATTCCATTATGATGTCATAATGCAAAATTCCATTATGATGTCATAATGTAAAATTCCATTATGATGTCATAAAGCAACATTCCATTATGATGTCATAATGCAACATTCCATTATGATGTCATAATGCAACATTCCATTATGATGTCATAATGCAACATTCCATTATGATGTCATAATGCAACATTCCATTATGATGTCATAATGTAAAATTCCATTATGATGTCATAATGCAAAATTCCATTATGATGTCATAATGTAAAATTCCATTATGATGTCATAAAGCAACATTCCATTATGATGTCATAATGCAACATTCCATTATGATGTCATAATGCAACATTCCATTATGATGTCATAATGCAACATTCCATTATGATGTCATAATGTAAAATTCCATTATGATGTCATAATGCAAAATTCCATTATGATGTCATAATGCAAAATTCCATTATGATGTCATAATGCAAAATTCCATTATGATGTCATAATGTAAAATTCCATTATGATGTCATAATGTAAAATTCCATTATGATGTCATAAAGCAACATTCCATTATGATGTCATAATGCAAAATTCCATTATGATGTCATAATGTAAAATTCCATTATGATGTCATAATGCAACATTCCATTATGATGTCATAATGTAACATTCCATTATGATGTCATAATGTAACATTCCATTATGATGTCATAATGCAAAATTCCATTATGATGTCATAATGTAAAATTCCATTATGTCATAATGTAAAATTCCATTATGATGTCATAATGCAACATTCCATTATGATGTCATAATGCAAAATTCCATTATGATGTCATAATGTAACATTCCATTATGATGTCATAATGCAAAATTCCATTATGATGTCATAATGCAAAATTCCATTATGATGTCATAATGCAACATTCCATTATGATGTCATAAAGCAACATTCCATTATGATGTCATAATGCACAATTCCATTATGATGCCATAATGCAAAATTCCATTATGATGCCATAATGCAAAATTCCATTATGATGTCATAATGCAACATTCCATTATGATGCTATAATGCAAAATTCCATTATGATGTCATAATGCAAAATTCCATTATGATGTCATAATGTAAAATTCCATTATGATGTCTTAATGCAACATTCCATTATGATGTCATAATGCAAAACTCCATTATGATGTCATAATGTAACATTCCATTATGATGTCATAATGCAAAATTCCATTACAATGTCATAATGCAAAATTCCATTAAGATGTCATAATGTAAAATTCCATTATGATGTCATAAAGCAACATTCCATTATGATGTCATAATGTAACATTCCATTATGATGTCATAATGCAAAATTCCATTATGATGTCATAATGTAACATTCCATTATGATGTCATAATGCAAAATTCCATTATGATGTCATAATGCAAAATTCCATTTTGATGTCATAATGTAACATTCCATTATGATGTCATAATGCAAAATTCCATTATTATGTCATAATGCAAAATTCCATTATGATGTCATAATGCAAAATTCCATTATGATGTCATAATGCAAAATTCCATTATGATGTCATAATGTAAAATTCCATTATGATGTCATAATGCAAAATTCCCTTTTGATGTCATAATGTAACATTTCATTATGATGTCATAATGCAAAATTCCCTTTTGATGTCATAATGTAACATTCCATTATGATGTCATAATGCAAAATTCCATTGTGAGGTTATAATGTAAAATTCGATTAAGATGTCATAATGTAACATTCCATTATGATGTCATAATGCAAAATTCCATTATGATGTCATAATGTAACATTCCATTATGATGTCATAATGTAAGATTCCATTATGAAGTCATAATGTAACATTCCATTATGATGTCATAATGCAAAATTCCATTATGATGTCATAATGCAACATCCCATTATGATGTCATAATGCAAAATTCCATTATGATGTCATAATGCAAAATTCCATTATGATGTCATAATGCAAAATTCCATTATGATGTCATAATGTAACATTCCATTATGATGTCATAATGTAAAATTCCATTATGATGTCATAATGCAAAATTCCATTATGATGTCATAATGCAAAATTCCATTATGATGTCATAATGCAAAATTCCATTATGATGTCATAATGCAAAATTCCATTATGATGTCATAATGCAAAATTCCATTATGATGTCATAATGCAAAATTCCATTATGATGTCATAATGCAAAATTCCATTATGATGTCATAATGTAAAATTCCATTATGATGTCATAATGCAACATTCCATTATGATGTCATAATGCAAAATTCCATTATGATGTCATAATGCAAAATTCCATTATGATGTCATAATGCAAAATTCCATTATGATGTCATAATGTAAAATTCCATTATGATGTCATAATGCAAAATTCTATTATGATGTCATAATGTAACATTCCATTATGATGTCATAATGCAACATTCCATTATGATGTCATAATGCAACATTCCATTATGATGTCATAATGCAAAATTCCATTATGATGTCATAATGCATCATTCCATTATGATGTCATAATCTAAAATTCCATTATGATGTCATAATGCAAAATTCCATTATGATATCATAATGTAAAATTCCATTATGATGTCATAATGTAACATTCCATTATGATGTCATAATGCAAAATTCCATTATGATGTCATAATGCAACATTCCATTATGATGTCATAATGCAAAATTCCATTATGATGTCATAATGCAAAATTCCATTATGATGTCATAATGCAAAATTCCATTATGATGTCATAATGTAAAATTCCATTATGATGTCATAATGCAAAATTCTATTATGATGTCATAATGTAACATTCCATTATAATGTCATAAAGCAACATTCCATTATGCTGTCATAATGCAAAATTCCATTATGATGTCATAATGTAACATTCCATTATGATGTCATAATGCAAAATTCCATTACGATGTCATAATGTAAAATTCCATTATGATGGCATAAAGCAACATTCCATTATGATGTCATAATGCTTAATACCATTATGATGTCATAAAGCAACATTCTATTATGATGCCATAATGCAAAATTCCATTATGATGTCATAATGTAAAATTCCATTATGATGTCATAAAGCAACATTCCATTATGATGTCATAATGCAAAATTCCATTATGATGTCATAATGTAAAATTCCATTATGATGTCACAATGCAACATTCCATTATGATGTCATAATGTAACATTCCATTATGATGTCATAATGCAACATCCCATTATGATGTCATAATGCAACATTCCATTATGATGTCATAATGCAAAATTCCATTATGATGTCATAATGCATCATTCCCTTATGATGTCATAATGCAAAATTCCATTATGATGTCATAATGCAAAATTCCATTATGATATCATAATGTAACATTCCATTATGATGTCATAATGCAAAATTCCATTACGATGTCATAATGTAAAATTCCATTATAATGTCATAATGTAACATTCCATTATAATGTCATAATGCAAAATTCCATTATGATGTCATAATGTAAAATTCCATTAAGATGTCATAAAGCAACATTCCATTATGATGTCATAATGCAAAATTCCATTATGATGTCATAATGTAACATTCCATTATGATGTCATAATGCAAAATGCCATTACGATGTCATAATGTAAAATTCCATTATGATGTCATAAAGCAACATTCCATTATGATGTCATAATGCATCATTCCATTATGATGTCATAAAGCAACATTCCATTATGATGTCATAATGCATCATTCCATTATGATGTCATAATGCAACATTCCATTATGATGTCATAATGCAAAATACCATTATGATGTCATAATGTAAAATTCCATAATGATGTCATAATGCAAAATTCCATAATGATGTCATAATGTAAAATTCAATTATGATGTCATAATGTAAAATTCCATTATGATGTCATAATGTAACATTCCATTATGATGTCATAATGTAAAATTCCATTATGATGTCATAATGTAACATTCCATTATGATGTCATAATGCAAAATTCCATTATGATGTCATAATGTAACATTCCATTATGATGTCATAATGCAAAATTCCATTACGATGTCATAATATAAAATTCCATTATGATGTCATAATGTAACATTCAATTATGATGTCATAATGCAAAATTCCATTATGATGTCATAATGCAAAATACCATTATGATGTCATAATGTAAAATTCCATAATGATGTCATAATGCAAAATTCCATAATGATGTCATAATGTAAAATTCAATTATGATGTCATAATGTAAAATTCCATTATGATGTCATAATGTAACATTCCATTATGATGTCATAATGTAAAATTCCATTATGATGTCATAATGTAACATTCCATTATGATGTCATAATGCAAAATTCCATTACAATGTCATAATGCAAAATTCCATTAAGATGTCATAATGTAAAATTCCATTATGATGTCATAAAGCAACATTCCATTATGATGTCATAATGTAACATTCCATTATGATGTCATAATGCAAAATTCCATTATGATGTCATAATGTAACATTCCATTATGATGTCATAATGCAAAATTCCATTATGATGTCATAATGTAACATTCCATTATGATGTCATAATGCAAAATTCCATTATGATGTCATAATGCAAAATTCCATTTTGATGTCATAATGTAACATTCCATTATGATGTCATAATGCAAAATTCCATTATGATGTCATAATGCAAAATTCCATTATGATGTCATAATGCAACATTCCATTATGATGTCATAATGTAAAATTCCATTATGATGTCATAATGCAAAATTCCATTATGATGTCATAATGCAAAATTCCATTATGATGTCATAATGCAAAATTCCATTATGATGTCATAATGTAAAATTCCATTATGATGTCATAATGTAAAATTCCATTATGATGTCATAAAGCAACATTCCATTATGATGTCATAATGCAAAATTCCATTATGATGTCATAATGTAAAATTCCATTATGATGTCATAATGCAACATTCCATTATGATGTCATAATGTAACATTCCATTATGATGTCATAATGTAACATTCCATTATGATGTCATAATGCAAAATTCCATTATGATGTCATAATGTAAAATTCCATTATGTCATAATGTAAAATTCCATTATGATGTCATAATGCAACATTCCATTATGATGTCATAATGCAAAATTCCATTATGATGTCATAATGTAACATTCCATTATGATGTCATAATGCAAAATTCCATTATGATGTCATAATGCAACATTCCATTATGATGTCATAAAGCAACATTCCATTATGATGTCATAATGCACAATTCCATTATGATGCCATAATGCAAAATTCCATTATGATGCCATAATGCAAAATTCCATTATGATGTCATAATGCAACATTCCATTATGATGCTATAATGCAAAATTCCATTATGATGTCATAATGCAAAATTCCATTATGATGTCATAATGTAAAATTCCATTATGATGTCTTAATGCAACATTCCATTATGATGTCATAATGCAAAACTCCATTATGATGTCATAATGTAACATTCCATTATGATGTCATAATGCAAAATTCCATTACAATGTCATAATGCAAAATTCCATTAAGATGTCATAATGTAAAATTCCATTATGATGTCATAAAGCAACATTCCATTATGATGTCATAATGTAACATTCCATTATGATGTCATAATGCAAAATTCCATTATGATGTCATAATGTAACATTCCATTATGATGTCATAATGCAAAATTCCATTATGATGTCATAATGCAAAATTCCATTTTGATGTCATAATGTAACATTCCATTATGATGTCATAATGCAAAATTCCATTATTATGTCATAATGCAAAATTCCATTATGATGTCATAATGCAAAATTCCATTATGATGTCATAATGCAAAATTCCATTATGATGTCATAATGTAAAATTCCATTATGATGTCATAATGCAAAATTCCCTTTTGATGTCATAATGTAACATTTCATTATGATGTCATAATGCAAAATTCCCTTTTGATGTCATAATGTAACATTCCATTATGATGTCATAATGCAAAATTCCATTGTGAGGTTATAATGTAAAATTCGATTAAGATGTCATAATGTAACATTCCATTATGATGTCATAATGCAAAATTCCATTATGATGTCATAATGTAACATTCCATTATGATGTCATAATGTAAGATTCCATTATGAAGTCATAATGTAACATTCCATTATGATGTCATAATGCAAAATTCCATTATGATGTCATAATGCAACATCCCATTATGATGTCATAATGCAAAATTCCATTATGATGTCATAATGCAAAATTCCATTATGATGTCATAATGCAAAATTCCATTATGATGTCATAATGTAACATTCCATTATGATGTCATAATGTAAAATTCCATTATGATGTCATAATGCAAAATTCCATTATGATGTCATAATGCAAAATTCCATTATGATGTCATAATGCAAAATTCCATTATGATGTCATAATGCAAAATTCCATTATGATGTCATAATGCAAAATTCCATTATGATGTCATAATGTAAAATTCCATTATGATGTCATAATGCAACATTCCATTATGATGTCATAATGCAAAATTCCATTATGATGTCATAATGCAAAATTCCATTATGATGTCATAATGCAAAATTCCATTATGATGTCATAATGTAAAATTCCATTATGATGTCATAATGCAAAATTCTATTATGATGTCATAATGTAACATTCCATTATGATGTCATAATGCAACATTCCATTATGATGTCATAATGCAACATTCCATTATGATGTCATAATGCAAAATTCCATTATGATGTCATAATGCATCATTCCATTATGATGTCATAATCTAAAATTCCATTATGATGTCATAATGCAAAATTCCATTATGATATCATAATGTAAAATTCCATTATGATGTCATAATGTAACATTCCATTATGATGTCATAATGCAAAATTCCATTATGATGTCATAATGCAACATCCCATTATGATGTCATAATGCAAAATTCCATTATGATGTCATAATGCAAAATTCCATTATGATGTCATAATGCAAAATTCCATTATGATGTCATAATGTAACATTCCATTATGATGTCATAATGTAAAATTCCATTATGATGTCATAATGCAAAATTCCATTATGATGTCATAATGCAAAATTCAATTATGATGTCATAATGCAAAATTCCATTATGATGTCATAATGCAAAATTCCATTATGATGTCATAATGTAAAATTCCATTATGATGTCATAATGCAACATTCCATTATGATGTCATAATGCAAAATTCCATTATGATGTCATAATGCAAAATTCCATTATGATGTCATAATGCAAAATTCCATTATGATGTCATAATGTAAAATTCCATTATGATGTCATAATGCAAAATTCTATTATGATGTCATAATGTAACATTCCATTATAATGTCATAAAGCAACATTCCATTATGCTGTCATAATGCAAAATTCCATTATGATGTCATAATGTAACATTCAATTATGATGTCATAATGCAAAATTCCATTACGATGTCATAATGTAACATTCCATTATGATGTCATAATGCAAAATTCCATTACGATGTCATAATGTAAAATTCCATTATGATGGCATAAAGCAACATTCCATTATGATGTCATAATGCTTAATTCCATTATGATGTCATAAAGCAACATTCTATTATGATGCCATAATGCAAAATTCCATTATGATGTCATAATCCAAAATTCCATTATGATGTCATAAAGCAACATTCCATTATGATGTCATAATGCAAAATTCCATTATGATGTCATAATGTAAAATTCCATTATGATGTCACAATGCAACATTCCATTATGATGTCATAATGTAACATTCCATTATGATGTCATAATGCAACATCCCATTATGATGTCATAATGCAACATTCCATTATGATGTCATAATGCAAAATTCCATTATGATGTCATAATGCAAAATTCCATTATGATGTCATAATGCAAAATTCCATTATGATGTCATAATGTAAAATTCCATTATGATGTCATAATGCAACATTCCATTATGATGTCATAATGCAAAATTCCATTATGATGTCATAATGCAAAATTCCATTATGATGTCATAATGCAAAATTCCATTATGATGTCATAATGTAAAATTCCATTATGATGTCATAATGCAAAATTCTATTATGATGTCATAATGTAACATTCCATTATGATGTCATAATGCAACATTCCATTATGATGTCATAATGCAACATTCCATTATGATGTCATAATGCAAAATTCCATTATGATGTCATAATGCATCATTCCATTATGATGTCATAATCTAAAATTCCATTATGATGTCATAATGCAAAATTCCATTATGATATCATAATGTAAAATTCCATTATGATGTCATAATGTAACATTCCATTATGATGTCATAATGCAAAATTCCATTATGATGTCATAATGCAACATCCCATTATGATGTCATAATGCAAAATTCCATTATGATGTCATAATGCAAAATTCCATTATGATGTCATAATGCAAAATTCCATTATGATGTCATAATGTAACATTCCATTATGATGTCATAATGTAAAATTCCATTATGATGTCATAATGCAAAATTCCATTATGATGTCATAATGCAAAATTCAATTATGATGTCATAATGCAAAATTCCATTATGATGTCATAATGCAAAATTCCATTATGATGTCATAATGTAAAATTCCATTATGATGTCATAATGCAACATTCCATTATGATGTCATAATGCAAAATTCCATTATGATGTCATAATGCAAAATTCCATTATGATGTCATAATGCAAAATTCCATTATGATGTCATAATGTAAAATTCCATTATGATGTCATAATGCAAAATTCTATTATGATGTCATAATGTAACATTCCATTATAATGTCATAAAGCAACATTCCATTATGCTGTCATAATGCAAAATTCCATTATGATGTCATAATGTAACATTCAATTATGATGTCATAATGCAAAATTCCATTACGATGTCATAATGTAACATTCCATTATGATGTCATAATGCAAAATTCCATTACGATGTCATAATGTAAAATTCCATTATGATGGCATAAAGCAACATTCCATTATGATGTCATAATGCTTAATTCCATTATGATGTCATAAAGCAACATTCTATTATGATGCCATAATGCAAAATTCCATTATGATGTCATAATGTAAAATTCCATTATGATGTCATAAAGCAACATTCCATTATGATGTCATAATGCAAAATTCCATTATGATGTCATAATGTAAAATTCCATTATGATGTCACAATGCAACATTCCATTATGATGTCATAATGTAACATTCCATTATGATGTCATAATGCAACATCCCATTATGATGTCATAATGCAACATTCCATTATGATGTCATAATGCAAAATTCCATTATGATGTCATAATGCATCATTCCCTTATGATGTCATAATGCAAAATTCCATTATGATGTCATAATGCAAAATTCCATTATGATATCATAATGTAACATTCCATTATGATGTCATAATGCAAAATTCCATTACGATGTCATAATGTAAAATTCCATTATAATGTCATAATGTAACATTCCATTATAATGTCATAATGCAAAATTCCATTATGATGTCATAATGTAAAATTCCATTAAGATGTCATAAAGCAACATTCCATTATGATGTCATAATGCAAAATTCCATTATGATGTCATAATGTAACATTCCATTATGATGTCATAATGCAAAATGCCATTACGATGTCATAATGTAAAATTCCATTATGATGTCATAAAGCAACATTCCATTATGATGTCATAATGCATCATTCCATTATGATGTCATAAAGCAACATTCCATTATGATGTCATAATGCATCATTCCATTATGATGTCATAATGCAACATTCCATTATGATGTCATAATGCAAAATTTATTATGATGTCATAATGTAAAATTCCATAATGATGTCATAATGCAAAATTCCATAATGATGTCATAATGTAAAATTCAATTATGATGTCATAATGTAAAATTCCATTATGATGTCATAATGTAACATTCCATTATGATGTCATAATGTAAAATTCCATTATGATGTCATAATGTAACATTCCATTATGATGTCATAATGCAAAATTCCATTATGATGTCATAATGTAACATTCCATTATGATGTCATAATGCAAAATTCCATTACGATGTCATAATATAAAATTCCATTATGATGTCATAATGTAACATTCAATTATGATGTCATAATGCAAAATTCCATTATGATGTCATAATGCAAAATACCATTATGATGTCATAATGTAAAATTCCATAATGATGTCATAATGCAAAATTCCATAATGATGTCATAATGTAAAATTCAATTATGATGTCATAATGTAAAATTCCATTATGATGTCATAATGTAACATTCCATTATGATGTCATAATGTAAAATTCCATTATGATGTCATAATGTAACATTCCATTATGATGTCATAATGCAAAATTCCATTACAATGTCATAATGCAAAATTCCATTAAGATGTCATAATGTAAAATTCCATTATGATGTCATAAAGCAACATTCCATTATGATGTCATAATGTAACATTCCATTATGATGTCATAATGCAAAATTCCATTATGATGTCATAATGTAACATTCCATTATGATGTCATAATGTAACATTCCATTATGATGTCATAATGCAAAATTCCATTATGATGTCATAATGCAAAATTCCATTTTGATGTCATAATGTAACATTCCATTATGATGTCATAATGCAAAATTCCATTATGATGTCATAATGCAAAATTCCATTATGATGTCATAATGCAAAATTCCATTATGATGTCATAATGTAAAATTCCATTATGATGTCATAATGTAAAATTCCATTATGATGTCATAAAGCAACATTCCATTATGATGTCATAATGCAAAATTCCATTATGATGTCATAATGTAAAATTCCATTATGATGTCATAATGCAACATTCCATTATGATGTCATAATGTAACATTCCATTATGATGTCATAATGTAACATTCCATTATGATGTCATAATGCACAATTCCATTATGATGCCATAATGTAACATTCCATTATGATGTCATAATGCAAAATTCCATTACAATGTCATAATGCAAAATTCCATTAAGATGTCATAATGTAAAATTCCATTATGATGTCATAAAGCAACATTCCATTATGATGTCATAATGTAACATTCCATTATGATGTCATAATGCAAAATTCCATTATGATGTCATAATGTAACATTCCATTATGATGTCATAATGTAACATTCCATTATGATGTCATAATGCAAAATTCCATTATGATGTCATAATGCAAAATTCCATTTTGATGTCATAATGTAACATTCCATTATGATGTCATAATGCAAAATTCCATTATGATGTCATAATGCAAAATTCCATTATGATGTCATAATGCAAAATTCCATTATGATGTCATAATGTAAAATTCCATTATGATGTCATAATGTAAAATTCCATTATGATGTCATAAAGCAACATTCCATTATGATGTCATAATGCAAAATTCCATTATGATGTCATAATGTAAAATTCCATTATGATGTCATAATGCAACATTCCATTATGATGTCATAATGTAACATTCCATTATGATGTCATAATGTAACATTCCATTATGATGTCATAATGCAAAATTCCATTATGATGTCATAATGTAAAATTCCATTATGTCATAATGTAAAATTCCATTATGATGTCATAATGCAACATTCCATTATGATGTCATAATGCAAAATTCCATTATGATGTCATAATGTAACATTCCATTATGATGTCATAATGCAAAATTCCATTATGATGTCATAATGCAAAATTCCATTATGATGTCATAATGCAACATTCCATTATGATGTCATAAAGCAACATTCCATTATGATGTCATAATGCACAATTCCATTATGATGCCATAATGCAAAATTCCATTATGATGCCATAATGCAAAATTCCATTATGATGTCATAATGCAACATTCCATTATGATGCTATAATGCAAAATTCCATTATGATGTCATAATGCAAAATTCCATTATGATGTCATAATGTAAAATTCCATTATGATGTCTTAATGCAACATTCCATTATGATGTCATAATGCAAAACTCCATTATGATGTCATAATGTAACATTCCATTATGATGTCATAATGCAAAATTCCATTACAATGTCATAATGCAAAATTCCATTAAGATGTCATAATGTAAAATTCCATTATGATGTCATAAAGCAACATTCCATTATGATGTCATAATGTAACATTCCATTATGATGTCATAATGCAAAATTCCATTATGATGTCATAATGTAACATTCCATTATGATGTCATAATGCAAAATTCCATTATGATGTCATAATGCAAAATTCCATTTTGATGTCCTAATGTAACATTCCATTATGATGTCATAACGCAAAATTCCATTATTATGTCATAATGCAAAATTCCATTATGATGTCATAATGCAAAATTCCATTATGATGTCATAATGCAAAATTCCATTATGATGTCATAATGTAAAATTCCATTATGATGTCATAATGCAAAATTCCCTTTTGATGTCATAATGTAACATTTCATTATGATGTCATAATGCAAAATTCCCTTTTGATGTCATAATGTAACATTCCATTATGATGTCATAATGCAAAATTCCATTGTGAGGTTATAATGTAAAATTCGATTAAGATGTCATAATGTAACATTCCATTATGATGTCATAATGCAAAATTCCATTATGATGTCATAATGTAACATTCCATTATGATGTCATAATGTAAGATTCCATTATGAAGTCATAATGTAACATTCCATTATGATGTCATAATGCAAAATTCCATTATGATGTCATAATGCAACATCCCATTATGATGTCATAATGCAAAATTCCATTATGATGTCATAATGCAAAATTCCATTATGATGTCATAATGCAAAATTCCATTATGATGTCATAATGTAACATTCCATTATGATGTCATAATGTAAAATTCCATTATGATGTCATAATGCAAAATTCCATTATGATGTCATAATGCAAAATTCCATTATGATGTCATAATGCAAAATTCCATTATGATGTCATAATGCAAAATTCCATTATGATGTCATAATGCAAAATTCCATTATGATGTCATAATGTAAAATTCCATTATGATGTCATAATGCAACATTCCATTATGATGTCATAATGCAAAATTCCATTATGATGTCATAATGCAAAATTCCATTATGATGTCATAATGCAAAATTCCATTATGATGTCATAATGTAAAATTCCATTATGATGTCATAATGCAAAATTCTATTATGATGTCATAATGTAACATTCCATTATGATGTCATAATGCAACATTCCATTATGATGTCATAATGCAACATTCCATTATGATGTCATAATGCAAAATTCCATTATGATGTCATAATGCATCATTCCATTATGATGTCATAATCTAAAATTCCATTATGATGTCATAATGCAAAATTCCATTATGATATCATAATGTAAAATTCCATTATGATGTCATAATGTAACATTCCATTATGATGTCATAATGCAAAATTCCATTATGATGTCATAATGCAACATCCCATTATGATGTCATAATGCAAAATTCCATTATGATGTCATAATGCAAAATTCCATTATGATGTCATAATGCAAAATTCCATTATGATGTCATAATGTAACATTCCATTATGATGTCATAATGTAAAATTCCATTATGATGTCATAATGCAAAATTCCATTATGATGTCATAATGCAAAATTCAATTATGATGTCATAATGCAAAATTCCATTATGATGTCATAATGCAAAATTCCATTATGATGTCATAATGTAAAATTCCATTATGATGTCATAATGCAACATTCCATTATGATGTCATAATGCAAAATTCCATTATGATGTCATAATGCAAAATTCCATTATGATGTCATAATGCAAAATTCCATTATGATGTCATAATGTAAAATTCCATTATGATGTCATAATGCAAAATTCTATTATGATGTCATAATGTAACATTCCATTATAATGTCATAAAGCAACATTCCATTATGCTGTCATAATGCAAAATTCCATTATGATGTCATAATGTAACATTCAATTATGATGTCATAATGCAAAATTCCATTACGATGTCATAATGTAACATTCCATTATGATGTCATAATGCAAAATTCCATTACGATGTCATAATGTAAAATTCCATTATGATGGCATAAAGCAACATTCCATTATGATGTCATAATGCTTAATTCCATTATGATGTCATAAAGCAACATTCTATTATGATGCCATAATGCAAAATTCCATTATGATGTCATAATGTAAAATTCCATTATGATGTCATAAAGCAACATTCCATTATGATGTCATAATGCAAAATTCCATTATGATGTCATAATGTAAAATTCCATTATGATGTCACAATGCAACATTCCATTATGATGTCATAATGTAACATTCCATTATGATGTCATAATGCAACATCCCATTATGATGTCATAATGCAACATTCCATTATGATGTCATAATGCAAAATTCCATTATGATGTCATAATGCATCATTCCCTTATGATGTCATAATGCAAAATTCCATTATGATGTCATAATGCAAAATTCCATTATGATATCATAATGTAACATTCCATTATGATGTCATAATGCAAAATTCCATTACGATGTCATAATGTAAAATTCCATTATAATGTCATAATGTAACATTCCATTATAATGTCATAATGCAAAATTCCATTATGATGTCATAATGTAAAATTCCATTAAGATGTCATAAAGCAACATTCCATTATGATGTCATAATGCAAAATTCCATTATGATGTCATAATGTAACATTCCATTATGATGTCATAATGCAAAATGCCATTACGATGTCATAATGTAAAATTCCATTATGATGTCATAAAGCAACATTCCATTATGATGTCATAATGCATCATTCCATTATGATGTCATAAAGCAACATTCCATTATGATGTCATAATGCATCATTCCATTATGATGTCATAATGCAACATTCCATTATGATGTCATAATGCAAAATACCATTATGATGTCATAATGTAAAATTCCATAATGATGTCATAATGCAAAATTCCATAATGATGTCATAATGTAAAATTCAATTATGATGTCATAATGTAAAATTCCATTATGATGTCATAATGTAACATTCCATTATGATGTCATAATGTAAAATTCCATTATGATGTCATAATGTAACATTCCATTATGATGTCATAATGCAAAATTCCATTATGATGTCATAATGTAACATTCCATTATGATGTCATAATGCAAAATTCCATTACGATGTCATAATATAAAATTCCATTATGATGTCATAATGTAACATTCAATTATGATGTCATAATGCAAAATTCCATTATGATGTCATAATGCAAAATACCATTATGATGTCATAATGTAAAATTCCATAATGATGTCATAATGCAAAATTCCATAATGATGTCATAATGTAAAATTCAATTATGATGTCATAATGTAAAATTCCATTATGATGTCATAATGTAACATTCCATTATGATGTCATAATGTAAAATTCCATTATGATGTCATAATGTAACATTCCATTATGATGTCATAATGCAAAATTCCATTACAATGTCATAATGCAAAATTCCATTAAGATGTCATAATGTAAAATTCCATTATGATGTCATAAAGCAACATTCCATTATGATGTCATAATGTAACATTCCATTATGATGTCATAATGCAAAATTCCATTATGATGTCATAATGTAACATTCCATTATGATGTCATAATGCAAAATTCCATTATGATGTCATAATGTAACATTCCATTATGATGTCATAATGCAAAATTCCATTATGATGTCATAATGCAAAATTCCATTTTGATGTCATAATGTAACATTCCATTATGATGTCATAATGCAAAATTCCATTATGATGTCATAATGCAAAATTCCATTATGATGTCATAATGCAAAATTCCATTATGATGTCATAATGAAACATTCCATTATGATGTCATAATGCAAAATTCCATTATGATGTCATAATGCAAAATTCCATTATGATGTCATAATGTAAAATTCCATTATGATGTCATAATGCAAAATTCCCTTTTGATGTCATAATGTAACATTTCATTATGATGTCATAATGCAAAATTCCCTTTTGATGTCATAATGTAACATTCCATTATGATGTCATAATGCAAAATTCCATTGTGAGGTTATAATGTAAAATTCGATTAAGATGTCATAATGTAACATTCCATTATGATGTCATAATGTAAGATTCCATTATGAAGTCATAATGTAACATTCCATTATGATGTCATAATGCAAAATTCCATTATGATGTCATAATGCAACATCCCATTATGATGTCATAATGCAAAATTCCATTATGATGTCATAATGCAAAATTCCATTATGATGTCATAATGCAACATTCCATTATGATGTCATAATGTAACATTCCATTATGATGTCATAATGTAAAATTCCATTATGATGTCATAATGCAAAATTCCATTATGATGTCATAATGCAAAATTCCATTATGATGTCATAATGCAAAATTCCATTATGATGTCATAATGCAAAATTCCATTATGATGTCATAATGCAAAATTCCATTATGATGTCATAATGCAAAATTCCATTATGATGTCATAATGTAAAATTCCATTATGATGTCATAATGCAACATTCCATTATGATGTCATAATGCAAAATTCCATTATGATGTCATAATGCAAAATTCCATTATGATGTCATAATGCAAAATTCCATTATGATGTCATAATGTAAAATTCCATTATGATGTCATAATGCAAAATTCTATTATGATGTCATAATGTAACATTCCATTATGATGTCATAATGCAACATTCCATTATGATGTCATAATGCAACATTCCATTATGATGTCATAATGCAAAATTCCATTATGATGTCATAATGCATCATTCCATTATGATGTCATAATCTAAAATTCCATTATGATGTCATAATGCAAAATTCCATTATGATATCATAATGTAAAATTCCATTATGATGTCATAATGAAAAATTCCATTATGATGTCATAATGTAACATTCCATTATAATGTCATAAAGCAACATTCCATTATGCTGTCATAATGCAAAATTCCATTATGATGTCATAATGTAACATTCAATTATGATGTCATAATGCAAAATTCCATTACGATGTCATAATGTAACATTCCATTATGATGTCATAATGCAAAATTCCATTACGATGTCATAATGTAAAATTCCATTATGATGGCATAAAGCAACATTCCATTATGATGTCATAATGCTTAATTCCATTATGATGTCATAAAGCAACATTCTATTATGATGCCATAATGCAAAATTCCATTATGATGTCATAATGTAAAATTCCATTCTGATGTCATAAAGCAACATTCCATTATGATGTCATAATGCAAAATTCCATTATGATGTCATAATGTAAAATTCCATTATGATGTCACAATGCAACATTCCATTATGATGTCATAATGTAACATTCCATTATGATGTCATAATGCAACATCCCATTATGTTGTCATAATGCAACATTCCATTATGATGTCATAATGCAAAATTCCATTATGATGTCATAATGCATCATTCCCTTATGATGTCATAATGCAAAATTCCATTATGATGTCATAATGCAAAATTCCATTATGATATCATAATGTAACATTCCATTATGATGTCATAATGCAAAATTCCATTACGATGTCATAATGTAAAATTCCATTATAATGTCATAATGTAACATTCCATTATAATGTCATAATGCAAAATTCCATTATGATGTCATAATGTAAAATTCCATTAAGATGTCATAAAGCAACATTCCATTATGATGTCATAATGCAAAATTCCATTATGATGTCATAATGTAACATTCCATTATGATGTCATAATGCAAAATGCCATTACGATGTCATAATGTAAAATTCCATTATGATGTCATAAAGCAACATTCCATTATGATGTCATAATGCATCATTCCATTATGATGTCATAAAGCAACATTCCATTATGATGTCATAATGCATCATTCCATTATGATGTCATAATGCAACATTCCATTATGATGTCATAATGCAAAATACCATTATGATGTCATAATGTAAAATTCCATTATGATGTCATAATGCAAAATTCCATAATGATGTCATAATGTAAAATTCAATTATGATGTCATAATGTAAAATTCCATTATGATGTCATAATGTAAAATTCCATTATAATGTCATAATGTAACATTCCATTATGATGTCATAATGTAAAATTCCATTATGATGTCATAATGTAACATTCCATTATGATGTCATAATGCAAAATTCCATTATGATGTCATAATGTAACATTCCATTATGATGTCATAATGCAAAATTCCATTACGATGTCATAATATAAAATTCCATTATGATGTCATAATGTAACATTCAATTATGATGTCATAATGCAAAATTCCATTATGATGTCATAATGCAAAATACCATTATGATGTCATAATGTAAAATTCCATAATGATGTCATAATGCAAAATTCCATAATGATGTCATAATGTAAAATTCAATTATGATGTCATAATGTAAAATTCCATTATGATGTCATAATGTAACATTCCATTATGATGTCATAATGTAAAATTCCATTATGATGTCATAATGCAAAATTCCATTATGATGTCATAATGTAACATTCCATTATGATGTCATAATGCAAAATTCCATTACGATGTCATAATATAAAATTCCATTATGATGTCATAATGTAACATTCAATTATGATGTCATAATGCAAAATTCCATTATGATGTCATAATGTAAAATTCCATTATGATGTCATAAAGCAACATTCCATTATGATGTCATAATGCAACATTCCATTATGATGTCATAATGCAAAATTCCATTATGATATCATAATGTAAAATTCCATTATGATGTCATAATGCAACATTCCATTATGATGTCATAATGCAACATTCCATTATGATGTCATAATGCATCATGCCATTATGATGGCATAATGCAAAATTCCATTATGATGTCATAATGCAAAATTCCATTATGATGTCATAATGTAAAATTCCATTATGATGTCATAATGAAAATTCCATTATGATGTCATAAAGCAACATTCCATTATGATGTCATAATGCAAAATTCCATTATGATGTCATAATGCATCATGCCATTATGATGTCATAATGCAAAATTCCATTATGATGTCATAATGCAAAATTCCATTATGATGTCATAATGTAAAATTCCATTATGATGTCATAATGAAAATTCCATTATGATGTCATAAAGCAACATTCCATTATGATGTCATAATGCAAAATTCCATTATGATGTCATAATGTAACATTCCATTATGATGTCATAATGTAACATTCCATTATGATGTCATAATGTAACATTCCATTATGATGTCATAATGCAACATTCCATTATGATGTCATAATGCAACATTCCATTATGATGTCATAATGCAAAATTCCATTATGATGTCATAATGTAACATTCCATTATGATGTCATAATGCAACATTCCATTATGATGTCATAATGCAAAATTCCATTATGATGTCATAATGTAAAATTCCATTATGATGTCATAATGAAAATTCCATTATGATGTCATAAAGCAACATTCCATTATGATGTCATAATGCAAAATTCCATTATGATGTCATAATGTAACATTCCATTATGATGTCATAATGCAACATTCCATTATGATGTCATAATGTAACATTCCATTATGATGTCATAATGTAAAATTCCATTATGATGTCATAATGTAAAATTCCATTATGATGTCATAATGCAAAATTCCATTATGATGTCATAATGTAAAATTCCATTATGTCATAATGTAAAATTCCATTATGATGTCATAATGCAACATTCCATTATGATGTCATAATGCAACATTCCATTATGATGTCATAATGCAAAATTCCATTACGATGTCATAATATAAAATTCCATTATGATGTCATAATGTAAAATTCCATTATGATGTCATAAAGCAACATTCCATTATGATGTCATAATGCAACATTCCATTATGATGTCATAATGCAAAATTCCATTATGATATCATAATGTAAAATTCCATTATGATGTCATAATGCAACATTCCATTATGATGTCATAATGCAACATTCCATTATGATGTCATAATGCATCATGCCATTATGATGTCATAATGCAAAATTCCATTATGATGTCATAATGCAAAATTCCATTATGATGTCATAATGTAAAATTCCATTATGATGTCATAATGAAAATTCCATTATGATGTCATAAAGCAACATTCCATTATGATGTCATAATGCAAAATTCCATTATGATGTCATAATGCATCATGCCATTATGATGTCATAATGCAAAATTCCATTATGATGTCATAATGCAAAATTCCATTATGATGTCATAATGTAAAATTCCATTATGATGTCATAATGAAAATTCCATTATGATGTCATAAAGCAACATTCCATTATGATGTCATAATGCAAAATTCCATTATGATGTCATAATGTAACATTCCATTATGATGTCATAATGTAACATTCCATTATGATGTCATAATGTAACATTCCATTATGATGTCATAATGCAACATTCCATTATGATGTCATAATGCAACATTCCATTATGATGTCATAATGCAAAATTCCATTATGATGTCATAATGTAACATTCCATTCTGATGTCATAATGCAAAATTCCATTATGATGTCATAATGCAAAATTCCATTATGATGTCATAATGTAAAATTCCATTATGATGTCATAATGAAAATTCCATTATGATGTCATAAAGCAACATTCCATTATGATGTCATAATGCAAAATTCCATTATGATGTCATAATGTAACATTCCATTATGATGTCATAATGCAACATTCCATTATGATGTCATAATGTAACATTCCATTATGATGTCATAATGTAAAATTCCATTATGATGTCATAATGTAAAATTCCATTATGATGTCATAATGCAAAATTCCATTATGATGTCATAATGTAAAATTCCATTATGTCATAATGTAAAATTCCATTATGATGTCATAATGCAACATTCCATTATGATGTCATAATGCAACATTCCATTATGATGTCATAAAGCAACATTCCATTATGATGTCATAATGCACAATTCCATTATGATGCCATAATGCAAAATTCCATTATGATGTCATAATGCAACATTCCATTAGGATGCCATAATGCAAAATTCCATTATGATGTCATAATGTAACATTCCATTATGATGTCATAATGCAAAATTCCATTATGATGTCATAATGCAAAATTCCATTATGATGTCATAATGTAAAATTCCATTATGATGTCTTAATGCAACATTCCATTATGATGTCATAATGCAAAATTCCATTACGATGTCATAATATAAAATTCCATTATGATGTCATAATGTAACATTCAATTATGATGTCATAATGCAAAATTCCATTATGATGTCATAATGTAAAATTCCATTATGATGTCATAAAGCAACATTCCATTATGATGTCATAATGCAACATTCCATTATGATGTCATAATGCAAAATTCCATTATGATGTCATAATGTAACATTCAATTATGATGTCATAATGCAAAATTCCATTACGATGTCATAATGTAACATTCCATTATGATGTCATAATGCAAAATTCCATTACGATGTCATAATGTAAAATTCCATTATGATGGCATAAAGCAACATTCCATTATGATGTCATAATGCTTAATTCCATTATGATGTCATAAAGCAACATTCTATTATGATGCCATAATGCAAAATTCCATTATGATGTCATAATGTAAAATTCCATTATGATGTCATAAAGCAACATTCCATTATGATGTCATAATGCAAAATTCCATTATGATGTCATAATGTAAAATTCCATTATGATGTCACAATGCAACATTCCATTATGATGTCATAATGTAACATTCCATTATGATGTCATAATGCAACATCCCATTATGATGTCATAATGCAACATTCCATTATGATGTCATAATGCAAAATTCCATTATGATGTCATAATGCATCATTCCATTATGATGTCATAATGCAAAATTCCATTATGATGTCATAATGCAAAATTCCATTATGATATCATAATGTAACATTCCATTATGATGTCATAATGCAAAATTCCATTACGATGTCATAATGTAAAATTCCATTATAATGTCATAATGTAACATTCCATTATAATGTCATAATGCAAAATTCCATTATGATGTCATAATGTAAAATTCCATTATGATGTCATAAAGCAACATTCCATTATGATGTCATAATGCATCATTCCATTATGATGTCATAAAGCAACATTCCATTATGATGTCATAATGCATCATTCCATTATGATGTCATAATGCAACATTCCATTATGATGTCATAATGTAAAATTCCATTATGATGTCATAAAGCAACATTCCATTATGATGTCATAATGCATCATTCCATTATGATGTCATAAAGCAACATTCCATTATGATGTCATAATGCATCATTCCATTATGATGTCATAATGCAACATTCCATTATGATGTCATAATGCAAAATACCATTATGATGTCATAATGTAAAATTCCATAATGATGTCATAATGCAAAATTCCATAATGATGTCATAATGTAAAATTCAATTATGATGTCATAATGTAAAATTCCATTATGATGTCATAATGTAACATTCCATTATGATGTCATAATGTAAAATTCCATTATGATGTCATAATGTAACATTCCATTATGATGTCATAATGCAAAATTCCATTATGATGTCATAATGTAACATTCCATTATGATGTCATAATGCAAAATTCCATTACGATGTCATAATATAAAATTCCATTATGATGTCATAATGTAACATTCAATTATGATGTCATAATGCAAAATTCCATTATGATGTCATAATGCAAAATACCATTATGATGTCATAATGTAAAATTCCATAATGATGTCATAATGCAAAATTCCATAATGATGTCATAATGTAAAATTCAATTATGATGTCATAATGTAAAATTCCATTATGATGTCATAATGTAACATTCCATTATGATGTCATAATGTAAAATTCCATTATGATGTCATAATGTAACATTCCATTATGATGTCATAATGCAAAATTCCATTATGATGTCATAATGTAACATTCCATTATGATGTCATAATGCAAAATTCCATTACGATGTCATAATATAAAATTCCATTATGATGTCATAATGTAACATTCAATTATGATGTCATAATGCAAAATTCCATTATGATGTCATAATGTAAAATTCCATTATGATGTCATAAAGCAACATTCCATTATGATGTCATAATGCAACATTCCATTATGATGTCATAATGCAAAATTCCATTATGATATCATAATGTAAAATTCCATTATGATGTCATAATGCAACATTCCATTATGATGTCATAATGCAACATTCCATTATGATGTCATAATGCATCATGCCATTATGATGTCATAATGCAAAATTCCATTATGATGTCATAATGCAAAATGCCATTACGATGTCATAATGTAAAATTCCATTATGATGTCATAAAGCAACATTCCATTATGATGTCATAATGCATCATTCCATTATGATGTCATAAAGCAACATTCCATTATGATGTCATAATGCATCATTCCATTATGATGTCATAATGCAACATTCCATTATGATGTCATAATGCAAAATACCATTATGATGTCATAATGTAAAATTCCATTATGATGTCATAATGCAAAATTCCATAATGATGTCATAATGTAAAATTCAATTATGATGTCATAATGTAAAATTCCATTATGATGTCATAATGTAACATTCCATTATGATGTCATAATGTAAAATTCCATTATGATGTCATAATGTAACATTCCATTATGATGTCATAATGCAAAATTCCATTATGATGTCATAATGTAACATTCCATTATGATGTCATAATGCAAAATTCCATTACGATGTCATAATATAAAATTCCATTATGATGTCATAATGTAACATTCAATTATGATGTCATAATGCAAAATTCCATTATGATGTCATAATGCAAAATACCATTATGATGTCATAATGTAAAATTCCATAATGATGTCATAATGCAAAATTCCATAATGATGTCATAATGTAAAATTCAATTATGATGTCATAATGTAAAATTCCATTATGATGTCATAATGTAACATTCCATTATGATGTCATAATGTAAAATTCCATTATGATGTCATAATGTAACATTCCATTATGATGTCATAATGCAAAATTCCATTATGATGTCATAATGTAACATTCCATTATGATGTCATAATGCAAAATTCCATTACGATGTCATAATATAAAATTCCATTATGATGTCATAATGTAACATTCAATTATGATGTCATAATGCAAAATTCCATTATGATGTCATAATGTAAAATTCCATTATGATGTCATAAAGCAACATTCCATTATGATGTCATAATGCAACATTCCATTATGATGTCATAATGCAAAATTCCATTATGATATCATAATGTAAAATTCCATTATGATGTCATAATGCAACATTCCATTATGATGTCATAATGCAACATTCCATTATGATGTCATAATGCATCATGCCATTATGATGTCATAATGCAAAATTCCATTATGATGTCATAATGCAAAATTCCATTATGATGTCATAATGAAAATTCCATTATGATGTCATAAAGCAACATTCCATTATGATGTCATAATGCAAAATTCCATTATGATGTCATAATGCATCATGCCATTATGATGTCATAATGCAAAATTCCATTATGATGTCATAATGCAAAATTCCATTATGATGTCATAATGTAAAATTCCATTATGATGTCATAATGAAAATTCCATTATGATGTCATAAAGCAACATTCCATTATGATGTCATAATGCAAAATTCCATTATGATGTCATAATGTAACATTCCATTATGATGTCATAATGTAACATTCCATTATGATGTCATAATGCAACATTCCATTATGATGTCATAATGCAACATTCCATTATGATGTCATAATGCAAAATTCCATTATGATGTCATAATGTAACATTCCATTATGATGTCATAATGCAACATTCCATTATGATGTCATAATGCAAAATTCCATTATGATGTCATAATGCAAAATTCCATTATGATGTCATAATGTAAAATTCCATTATGATGTCATAATGAAAATTCCATTATGATGTCATAAAGCAACATTCCATTATGATGTCATAATGCAAAATTCCATTATGATGTCATAATGTAACATTCCATTATGATGTCATAATGCAACATTCCATTATGATGTCATAATGTAACATTCCATTATGATGTCATAATGTAAAATTCCATTATGATGTCATAATGTAAAATTCCATTATGATGTCATAATGCAAAATTCCATTATGATGTCATAATGTAAAATTCCATTATGTCATAATGTAAAATTCCATTATGTCATAATGTAAAATTCCATTATGATGTCATAATGCAAAATTCCATTATGATGTCATAATGTAACATTCCATTATGATGTCATAATGCAAAATTCCATTATGATGTCATAATGCAACATTCCATTATGATGTCATAAAGCAACATTCCATTATGATGTCATAATGCACAATTCCATTATGATGCCATAATGCAAAATTCCATTATGATGTCATAATGCAACATTCCATTATGATGCCATAATGCAAAATTCCATTATGATGTCATAATGTAACATTCCATTATGATGTCATAATGCAAAATTCCATTATGATGTCATAATGCAAAATTCCATTATGATGTCATAATGTAAAATTCCATTATGATGTCTTAATGCAACATTCCATTATGATGTCATAATGCAAAATTCCATTACGATGTCATAATATAAAATTCCATTATGATGTCATAATGTAACATTCAATTATGATGTCATAATGCAAAATTCCATTATGATATCATAATGTAAAATTCCATTATGATGTCATAATGCAACATTCCATTATGATGTCATAATGCAACATTCCATTATGATGTCATAATGCATCATGCCATTATGATGTCATAATGCAAAATTCCATTATGATGTCATAATGCAAAATTCCATTATGATGTCATAATGCATCATGCCATTATGATGTCATAATGCAAAATTCCATTATGATGTCATAATGCAAAATTCCATTATGATGTCATAATGTAAAATTCCATTATGATGTCATAATGAAAATTCCATTATGATGTCATAAAGCAACATTCCATTATGATGTCATAATGCAAAATTCCATTATGATGTCATAATGTAACATTCCATTATGATGTCATAATGTAACATTCCATTATGATGTCATAATGTAACATTCCATTATGATGTCATAATGCAACATTCCATTATGATGTCATAATGCAACATTCCATTATGATGTCATAATGCAAAATTCCATTATGATGTCATAATGTAACATTCCATTATGATGTCATAATGCAACATTCCATTATGATGTCATAATGCAAAATTCCATTATGATGTCATAATGCAAAATTCCATTATGATGTCATAATGTAAAATTCCATTATGATGTCATAATGAAAATTCCATTATGATGTCATAAAGCAACATTCCATTATGATGTCATAATGCAAAATTCCATTATGATGTCATAATGTAACATTCCATTATGATGTCATAATGCAACATTCCATTATGATGTCATAATGCAACATTCCATTATGATGTCATAAAGCAACATTCCATTATGATGTCATAATGCACAATTCCATTATGATGCCATAATGCAAAATTCCATTATGATGTCATAATGCAACATTCCATTATGATGCCATAATGCAAAATTCCATTATGATGTCATAATGTAACATTCCATTATGATGTCATAATGCAAAATTCCATTATGATGTCATAATGCAAAATTCCATTATGATGTCATAATGTAAAATTCCATTATGATGTCTTAATGCAACATTCCATTATGATGTCATAATGCAAAATTCCATTACGATGTCATAATATAAAATTCCATTATGATGTCATAATGTAACATTCAATTATGATGTCATAATGCAAAATTCCATTATGATATCATAATGTAAAATTCCATTATGATGTCATAATGTAACATTCAATTATGATGTCATAATGCAAAATTCCATTACGATGTCATAATGTAACATTCCATTATGATGTCATAATGCAAAATTCCATTACGATGTCATAATGTAAAATTCCATTATGATGGCATAAAGCAACATTCCATTATGATGTCATAATGCTTAATTCCATTATGATGTCATAAAGCAACATTCTATTATGATGCCATAATGCAAAATTCCATTATGATGTCATAATGTAAAATTCCATTATGATGTCATAAAGCAACATTCCATTATGATGTCATAATGCAAAATTCCATTATGATGTCATAATGTAAAATTCCATTATGATGTCACAATGCAACATTCCATTATGATGTCATAATGTAACATTCCATTATGATGTCATAATGCAACATCCCATTATGATGTCATAATGCAACATTCCATTATGATGTCATAATGCAAAATTCCATTATGATGTCATAATGCATCATTCCATTATGATGTCATAATGCAAAATTCCATTATGATGTCATAATGCAAAATTCCATTATGATATCATAATGTAACATTCCATTATGATGTCATAATGCAAAATTCCATTACGATGTCATAATGTAAAATTCCATTATAATGTCATAATGTAACATTCCATTATAATGTCATAATGCAAAATTCCATTATGATGTCATAATGTAAAATTCCATTATGATGTCATAAAGCAACATTCCATTATGATGTCATAATGCATCATTCCATTATGATGTCATAAAGCAACATTCCATTATGATGTCATAATGCATCATTCCATTATGATGTCATAATGCAACATTCCATTATGATGTCATAATGTAAAATTCCATTATGATGTCATAAAGCAACATTCCATTATGATGTCATAATGCATCATTCCATTATGATGTCATAAAGCAACATTCCATTATGATGTCATAATGCATCATTCCATTATGATGTCATAATGCAACATTCCATTATGATGTCATAATGCAAAATACCATTATGATGTCATAATGTAAAATTCCATAATGATGTCATAATGCAAAATTCCATAATGATGTCATAATGTAAAATTCAATTATGATGTCATAATGTAAAATTCCATTATGATGTCATAATGTAACATTCCATTATGATGTCATAATGTAAAATTCCATTATGATGTCATAATGTAACATTCCATTATGATGTCATAATGCAAAATTCCATTATGATGTCATAATGTAACATTCCATTATGATGTCATAATGCAAAATTCCATTACGATGTCATAATATAAAATTCCATTATGATGTCATAATGTAACATTCAATTATGATGTCATAATGCAAAATTCCATTATGATGTCATAATGCAAAATACCATTATGATGTCATAATGTAAAATTCCATAATGATGTCATAATGCAAAATTCCATAATGATGTCATAATGTAAAATTCAATTATGATGTCATAATGTAAAATTCCATTATGATGTCATAATGTAACATTCCATTATGATGTCATAATGTAAAATTCCATTATGATGTCATAATGTAACATTCCATTATGATGTCATAATGCAAAATTCCATTATGATGTCATAATGTAACATTCCATTATGATGTCATAATGCAAAATTCCATTACGATGTCATAATATAAAATTCCATTATGATGTCATAATGTAACATTCAATTATGATGTCATAATGCAAAATTCCATTATGATGTCATAATGTAAAATTCCATTATGATGTCATAAAGCAACATTCCATTATGATGTCATAATGCAACATTCCATTATGATGTCATAATGCAAAATTCCATTATGATATCATAATGTAAAATTCCATTATGATGTCATAATGCAACATTCCATTATGATGTCATAATGCAACATTCCATTATGATGTCATAATGCATCATGCCATTATGATGTCATAATGCAAAATTCCATTATGATGTCATAATGCAAAATGCCATTACGATGTCATAATGTAAAATTCCATTATGATGTCATAAAGCAACATTCCATTATGATGTCATAATGCATCATTCCATTATGATGTCATAAAGCAACATTCCATTATGATGTCATAATGCATCATTCCATTATGATGTCATAATGCAACATTCCATTATGATGTCATAATGCAAAATACCATTATGATGTCATAATGTAAAATTCCATTATGATGTCATAATGCAAAATTCCATAATGATGTCATAATGTAAAATTCAATTATGATGTCATAATGTAAAATTCCATTATGATGTCATAATGTAACATTCCATTATGATGTCATAATGTAAAATTCCATTATGATGTCATAATGTAACATTCCATTATGATGTCATAATGCAAAATTCCATTATGATGTCATAATGTAACATTCCATTATGATGTCATAATGCAAAATTCCATTACGATGTCATAATATAAAATTCCATTATGATGTCATAATGTAACATTCAATTATGATGTCATAATGCAAAATTCCATTATGATGTCATAATGCAAAATACCATTATGATGTCATAATGTAAAATTCCATAATGATGTCATAATGCAAAATTCCATAATGATGTCATAATGTAAAATTCAATTATGATGTCATAATGTAAAATTCCATTATGATGTCATAATGTAACATTCCATTATGATGTCATAATGTAAAATTCCATTATGATGTCATAATGTAACATTCCATTATGATGTCATAATGCAAAATTCCATTATGATGTCATAATGTAACATTCCATTATGATGTCATAATGCAAAATTCCATTACGATGTCATAATATAAAATTCCATTATGATGTCATAATGTAACATTCAATTATGATGTCATAATGCAAAATTCCATTATGATGTCATAATGTAAAATTCCATTATGATGTCATAAAGCAACATTCCATTATGATGTCATAATGCAACATTCCATTATGATGTCATAATGCAAAATTCCATTATGATATCATAATGTAAAATTCCATTATGATGTCATAATGCAACATTCCATTATGATGTCATAATGCAACATTCCATTATGATGTCATAATGCATCATGCCATTATGATGTCATAATGCAAAATTCCATTATGATGTCATAATGCAAAATTCCATTATGATGTCATAATGAAAATTCCATTATGATGTCATAAAGCAACATTCCATTATGATGTCATAATGCAAAATTCCATTATGATGTCATAATGCATCATGCCATTATGATGTCATAATGCAAAATTCCATTATGATGTCATAATGCAAAATTCCATTATGATGTCATAATGTAAAATTCCATTATGATGTCATAATGAAAATTCCATTATGATGTCATAAAGCAACATTCCATTATGATGTCATAATGCAAAATTCCATTATGATGTCATAATGTAACATTCCATTATGATGTCATAATGTAACATTCCATTATGATGTCATAATGCAACATTCCATTATGATGTCATAATGCAACATTCCATTATGATGTCATAATGCAAAATTCCATTATGATGTCATAATGTAACATTCCATTATGATGTCATAATGCAACATTCCATTATGATGTCATAATGCAAAATTCCATTATGATGTCATAATGCAAAATTCCATTATGATGTCATAATGTAAAATTCCATTATGATGTCATAATGAAAATTCCATTATGATGTCATAAAGCAACATTCCATTATGATGTCATAATGCAAAATTCCATTATGATGTCATAATGTAACATTCCATTATGATGTCATAATGCAACATTCCATTATGATGTCATAATGTAACATTCCATTATGATGTCATAATGTAAAATTCCATTATGATGTCATAATGTAAAATTCCATTATGATGTCATAATGCAAAATTCCATTATGATGTCATAATGTAAAATTCCATTATGTCATAATGTAAAATTCCATTATGTCATAATGTAAAATTCCATTATGATGTCATAATGCAAAATTCCATTATGATGTCATAATGTAACATTCCATTATGATGTCATAATGCAAAATTCCATTATGATGTCATAATGCAACATTCCATTATGATGTCATAAAGCAACATTCCATTATGATGTCATAATGCACAATTCCATTATGATGCCATAATGCAAAATTCCATTATGATGTCATAATGCAACATTCCATTATGATGCCATAATGCAAAATTCCATTATGATGTCATAATGTAACATTCCATTATGATGTCATAATGCAAAATTCCATTATGATGTCATAATGCAAAATTCCATTATGATGTCATAATGTAAAATTCCATTATGATGTCTTAATGCAACATTCCATTATGATGTCATAATGCAAAATTCCATTACGATGTCATAATATAAAATTCCATTATGATGTCATAATGTAACATTCAATTATGATGTCATAATGCAAAATTCCATTATGATATCATAATGTAAAATTCCATTATGATGTCATAATGCAACATTCCATTATGATGTCATAATGCAACATTCCATTATGATGTCATAATGCATCATGCCATTATGATGTCATAATGCAAAATTCCATTATGATGTCATAATGCAAAATTCCATTATGATGTCATAATGCATCATGCCATTATGATGTCATAATGCAAAATTCCATTATGATGTCATAATGCAAAATTCCATTATGATGTCATAATGTAAAATTCCATTATGATGTCATAATGAAAATTCCATTATGATGTCATAAAGCAACATTCCATTATGATGTCATAATGCAAAATTCCATTATGATGTCATAATGTAACATTCCATTATGATGTCATAATGTAACATTCCATTATGATGTCATAATGTAACATTCCATTATGATGTCATAATGCAACATTCCATTATGATGTCATAATGCAACATTCCATTATGATGTCATAATGCAAAATTCCATTATGATGTCATAATGTAACATTCCATTATGATGTCATAATGCAACATTCCATTATGATGTCATAATGCAAAATTCCATTATGATGTCATAATGCAAAATTCCATTATGATGTCATAATGTAAAATTCCATTATGATGTCATAATGAAAATTCCATTATGATGTCATAAAGCAACATTCCATTATGATGTCATAATGCAAAATTCCATTATGATGTCATAATGTAACATTCCATTATGATGTCATAATGCAACATTCCATTATGATGTCATAATGCAACATTCCATTATGATGTCATAAAGCAACATTCCATTATGATGTCATAATGCACAATTCCATTATGATGCCATAATGCAAAATTCCATTATGATGTCATAATGCAACATTCCATTATGATGCCATAATGCAAAATTCCATTATGATGTCATAATGTAACATTCCATTATGATGTCATAATGCAAAATTCCATTATGATGTCATAATGCAAAATTCCATTATGATGTCATAATGTAAAATTCCATTATGATGTCTTAATGCAACATTCCATTATGATGTCATAATGCAAAATTCCATTACGATGTCATAATATAAAATTCCATTATGATGTCATAATGTAACATTCAATTATGATGTCATAATGCAAAATTCCATTATGATATCATAATGTAAAATTCCATTATGATGTCATAATGCAACATTCCATTATGATGTCATAATGCAACGTTCCATTATGATGTCATAATGCATCATGCCATTATGATGTCATAATGCAAAATTCCATTATGATGTCATAATGCAAAATTCCATTATGATGTCATAATGCATCATGCCATTATGATGTCATAATGCAAAATTCCATTATGATGTCATAATGCAAAATTCCATTATGATGTCATAATGTAAAATTCCATTATGATGTCATAATGAAAATTCCATTATGATGTCATAAAGCAACATTCCATTATGATGTCATAATGCAAAATTCCATTATGATGTCATAATGTAACATTCCATTATGATGTCATAATGTAACATTCCATTATGATGTCATAATGTAACATTCCATTATGATGTCATAATGCAACATTCCATTATGATGTCATAATGCAACATTCCATTATGATGTCATAATGCAAAATTCCATTATGATGTCATAATGTAACATTCCATTATGATGTCATAATGCAACATTCCATTATGATGTCATAATGCAAAATTCCATTATGATGTCATAATGCAAAATTCCATTATGATGTCATAATGTAAAATTCCATTATGATGTCATAATGAAAATTCCATTATGATGTCATAAAGCAACATTCCATTATGATGTCATAATGCAAAATTCCATTATGATGTCATAATGTAACATTCCATTATGATGTCATAATGCAACATTCCATTATGATGTCATAATGTAACATTCCATTATGATGTCATAATGTAAAATTCCATTATGATGTCATAATGTAAAATTCCATTATGATGTCATAATGCAAAATTCCATTATGATGTCATAATGTAAAATTCCATTATGTCATAATGTAAAATTCCATTATGATGTCATAATGCAACATTCCATTATGATGTCATAATGCAAAATTCCATTATGATGTCATAATGTAACATTCCATTATGATGTCATAATGCAAAATTCCATTATGATGTCATAATGCAACATTCCATTATGATGTCATAAAGCAACATTCCATTATGATGTCATAATGCACAATTCCATTATGATGCCATAATGCAAAATTCCATTATGATGTCATAATGCAACATTCCATTATGATGCCATAATGCAAAATTCCATTATGATGTCATAATGTAACATTCCATTATGATGTCATAATGCAAAATTCCATTATGATGTCATAATGCAAAATTCCATTATGATGTCATAATGTAAAATTCCATTATGATGTCTTAATGCAACATTCCATTATGATGTCATAATGCAAAACTCCATTATGATGTCATAATGTAACATTCCATTATGATGTCATAATGCAACATTCCATTATGATGTCATAATGCAACATTCCATTATGATGTCATAATGTAAAATTCCATTATGATGTCATCATGTAACATTCCATTATGATGTCATAATGCAAAATTCCATTATGATGTCATAATGCAAAATTCCATTATGATGTCATAATGCAAAATTCCATTATGATGTCATAATGCAAAATTCCATTATGATATCATAATGTAAAATTCCATTATGATGTCATCATGTAACATTCCATTATGATGTCATAATGCAAAATTCCATTATGATGCCATAATGCAAAATTCCATTATGATGTCATAATGCAACATTCCATTATGATGTCATAATGCAAAATTCCTTTATGATGTCATAATGTAAAATTCCATTATGATGTCATAATGCAAAATTCCATTATGATATCATAATGTAACATTCCATTATGATGTCATAATGCAAAATTCCATTACGATGTCATAATGTAAAATTCAATTACGATGTCATAATGTAACATTCCATTATGATGTCATAATGCAAAATTCCATTATGATGTCATAATGTAAAATTCCATTATGATGTCATAATGTAAAATTCCATTATGATGTCATAAAGCAACATTCCATTATGATGTCATAATGCAACATTCCATTATGATGTCATAATGCAACATTCCATTATGATATCACAATGTAAAATTCCATTATGATGTCACAATGCAAAATTCCATTATGATGTCATAATGCAAAATTCCATTATGATATCATAATGTAAAATTCCATTATGATGTTATAATGCAAAATTCAATTATGATGTAATTATGTAAAATCCCATTATGATGTCATAATGCAAAATTCCATTATGATGTCATAATGTAACATTCCATTATGATGTCATAATGTAAAATTCCATTATGATGTCATAATGTAAAATGCCATTATGATGTCATAATGCAAAATTCCATTATGATGTCATAATGTAACATTTCATTATGATGTCATAATGCAAAATTCCATTATGATGTCATAATGCAAAATTCCATTTTGATGTCTTAATGTAACATTCCATTATGATGTCATAATGCAAAATTCCATTATGATGTCATAATGCAAAATTCCATTTTGATGTCATAATGTAACATTCCATTATGATGTCATAATGCAAAATTCCATTATGATGTCATAATGTAAAATTCCATTATGATGTCATAATGCAAAATTCCCTTTTGATGTCATAATGTAACATTCCATTATGATGTCATAATGCAAAATTCCCTTTTGATGTCATAATGTAACATTCCATTATGATGTCATAATGCAAAATTCCATTGTGGGGTCATAATGTAAAATTCGATTAAGATGTCATAATGTAACATTCCATTATGATGTCATAATGTAACATTCCATTATGAAGTCATAATGTAACATTCCATTATGATGTCATAATGCAGAATTCCATTATGATGTCATAATGTAACACTCCATTATGATGTCATAATGTAACATTCCATTATGATGTCATAATGCAAAATTCCATTATGATGCCATAATGCAAAATTCCATTATGATGTCATAATGTAACATTCCATTATGATGTCATAATGCAAAATTCCATTATGATGTCATAATGTAAAATTCCATTATGATGTCATAATGCAAAATTCAATTATGATATCATAATGTAACATTCCATTATGATGTCATAGTGCAAAATTCCATTACGATGTCATAATGTAAAATTCCATTATGATGTCATAATGTAACATTCCATTATGATGTCATAATGCAAAATTCCATTATGATGTCATAATGTAAAATTCCATTATGATGTCATAAAGCAACATTCCATTATGATGTCATAATGCAACATTCCATTATGATATCACAATGTAAAATTCCATTATGATGTCATAATTAGAGATGAGCGAACGCGTTCGTCCGAGCTTGATATTCGTGCGAATATTAGGGTGTTCGGGATGTTCGTTATTCGTGACGAACACCATGCGGTGTTCTGGTTACTTTCACTTCCTTCCCTGAGACGTTAGCGCGCTTTTCTGGCCAATTGAAAGACAGGGAAGGCATTACAACTTCCCCCTGCAACGTTTAAGCCCTATACCACCCCCCTGCTGTGAGTGGCTGGCGAGATCAGGTGTTCGCCTAATATAAAAGTCGGCCCCTCCCGCGGCTCGCCTCAGATGCGGTGTGAGTTAGATGAGGGACAGTGCTGTTTATACCGGAGCTGCTGTAGGGAAAGAATTGGTAGTTAGTGTAGGCTTCAAGACCCCCCAAAGGTCCTTATTAGGGCCACTGATAGCTGTGTGTTGGCTGCTGTTAGCAGTGGGATTTTTTTTTTTCTCAAAATCGCCTCTGCAGACCGTTGCACCTGGCATTAGGGACAGAAGTGCTGCATAGGCAGGGAGAGTGTTAGGAGTGAGTGTAGCCTTCAAGAACCTCAACGGTCCTTTCTAGGGCCATATTTATCCGTGTGCAGTACTGTCCAGGCTGCTGTTAGCTGTGCTGCATTTTTTTTGGGCTTCTCAAAATCGCCTCTGCAGAGCATTCCACCCTCCATTGATACTGCAGGGAAAGAATTGTATAGGCAGGGCCACAACACAGTTATTATTCATAGAATATACGCAGTGCTGCCTGTTGGTGGGAAAAAAACTGAAAACAAATCTCTTTGTCCAGCCTCTGTCCGTCCTAACGCCTGTGGACACGTGTGAGCTGCGTGAAAAACATTGCTAAATCATACGCACCCAGCTACGCTTTACTGCTGGCTTCGCCATTTGCTTTCCTTAATTGGGAAAAAAATACCTGCTCTGCCAGAGTTATAATAACTCTGCTACCCTCACGTTCTGTGACACATAAGCAGGGACACAGCACAGTTATTAAACTTCTCATGTTCATTGAATATACGCAGTGCTGCCTGTTGGTGGGAAAAAACTGAAAACAAATCTATTTGTCCAGCCTCTGTCCGTCCTTACGGGCGGTGGAGACGTGTGAGCTGCATGAAGAACAGTGCTAAATCATTCGCACCCAGCTACGCTTTACTGCTGGCTTCGCCATTTGCTTTCCTTAATTGGGAAAAAAAATACCTGCTCTGCCAGAGTTATAATAACTCTGCTACCCTCACGTTCTGTGACACATAAGCAGGGACACAGCACAGTTATTAAACTTCTCATGTTCATTGAATATACGCAGTGCTGCCTGTTGGTGGGAAAAAACTGAAAACAAATCTATTTGTCCAGCCTCTGTCCGTCCTTACGGGCGGTGGAGACGTGTGAGCTGCGTGAAGAACAGTGCTAAATCATACGCACCCAGCTACGCTTTACTGCTGGCTTCGCCATTTGCTTTCCTTAATTGGGAAAAAAATACCTGCTCTGCCAGAGTTATAATAACTCTGCTACCCTCACGTTCTGTGACACATAAGCAGGGACACAGCACAGTTATTAAACTTCTCATGTTCATTGAATATACGCAGTGCTGCCTGTTGGTGGGAAAAAACTGAAAACAAATCTATTTGTCCAGCCTCTGTCCGTCCTTACGGGCGGTGGAGACGTGTGAGCTGCGTGAAGAACAGTGCTAAATCATACGCACCCAGCTACGCTTTACTGCTGGCTTCGCCATTTGCTTTCCTTAATTGGGAAAAAAATACCTGCTCTCCAACAGTTATAATAACTCTGCTACCCTCACGTTCTGTGACACATAAGCAGGGACACAGCACAGTTATTAAACTTCTCATGTTCATTGAATATACGCAGTGCTGCCTGTTGGTGGGAAAAAACTGAAAACAAATATATTTGTCCAGCCTCTGTCCGTCCTTACGGGCGGTGGAGACGTGTGAGCTGCGTGAAGAACAGTGCTAAATCATACGCACCCAGCTACGCTTTACTGCTGGCTTCGCCATTTGCTTTCCTTAATTGGGAAAAAAATACCTGCTCTCCAAGAGTTATAATAACTCTGCTACCCTCACGTTCTGTGACACATAAGCAGGGACACAGCACAGTTATTAAACTTAGATAATTCATTCACTAGAGGCAGTGGGGCCTTTCGTTTTCCAAAAAGGGCAAAAATTATATTTGGCCTGCAGTCTTGCGCCAATTTATTTCCTGCCTGTGAAATCAAATCACTGGTAATACAGCATGCTGAGGGGTAGGGGTAGGCCTAGAGGACGTGGACGCGGCCGAGGACGCGGAGGGCCAAGTCAGGGTGTGGGCACAGGCCAAGCTCCTGATCCAGGTGTGTCGCAGCCGACTACTGCGCGATTAGGAGAGAGGCACGTTTCTGGCGTCCCCACATTCATCGCCCAATTAATGGGTCCACGCGGGAGACGGTTATTAGAAAATGAGCAGTGTGAGCAGGTCCTGTCCTGGATGGCAGAAAGTGCTTCGAGCAACCTATCGTCTACCCGCAGTTCTGCGCCGTCCACTGCTGCCAATCCGAATCCTCTGTCTGCTGCTCCTCCTTCCTCCCAGCCTCCTCACTCCACTACAATAACACCTGCTCAGGAGCGGGAGCACTCCCAGGAACTGTTCTCGGGCCCCTGCTTAGATTGGGCAGCAGCGGTTCCTCTCCCACCAGAGGAGTTTATCGTCACTGATGCCCAACCATTCGAAAGTTCCCGGGGTCCGGGGGAAGAGGCTGGGGACTTCCGCCAACTGTCTCAACAACTTTCTGTGGGTCAGGAGGACGATGACGATCAGACACAGTTGTCTTGCAGTGAGGTAGTAGTAAGGGCAGTAAGTCCCAGGGAGCAGCGCACAGAGGATTCGGAGGAAGAGCAGCAGGACGATGAGGTGACTGACCCCACCTGGTGTGCAACGCTTACTCAGGAGGACAGGTCTTCAGAGGGGGAGTCAAGGGCATCAGCAGGGCAGGTTGCAAGAGGCAGTGCGGTGTCCAGGGCCAGGGGTAGAGGCAGGGCCAGACCGAATAATCCACCAAGTGTTTCCCAAAGCGCCCCCTCGCGCCATGCCACCCTGCGGAGGCCGAGGTGCTCTAAGGTCTGGCAGTTTTTCACAGAGACGCCTGACGACCGACGAAGAGTGGTGTGCAACCTTTGTCGCGCAAAGCTCAGCCGGGGAGCCAACACCAACAGCCTCACCACCACCACCATGCGCAGACATATGATGGCCAAGCACCCCGCAAGGTGGGACAAAGGCCGTTCACCGCCTCCGGTTTGCACCCCTGCCTCTCCCCCTGTGCCCCAACCTGCCACTGAGATGCAACCCCCCTCTCAGGACACAGGCACTACCGCCTCATGGCCTGCACCCACACCCTCATCTCCGCTGTCCTCGGCCCCATCCAGCAGTGTAGTTCAGCGCACCGTTCAGCCGTCGCTTGCGCAAGTGTTCGAGCGCAAGCGCAAGTACGCCGCCACGCACCCGCACGCTCAAACGTTAACCGTCCGCATCGCAAAATTCATCAGCCTTGAGATGCTGCCGTATAGGGTTGTGGAAACGGAGTCCTTCAAAAGTATCATGGAGGCGGCGGCCCCGCGCTACTCAGTTCCCAGTCGCCACTACTTTTCCCGATGTGCCGTCCCAGCCCTGCACAACCACGTCTCCCGCAACATTGTGCGCGCCCTCACCAACGCGGTTACTGCCACGGTCCACTTAACTACGGACACGTGGACAAGCACAGGCGGGCAGGGCCACTACATCTCCCTGACGGCACATTGGGTGAATTTAGTGGAGGCTGGGACAGAGTCAGAGCCTGGGACCGCTCACGTCCTACCCACCCCCAGAATTGCGGGCCCCAGCTCGGTGCTGGTATCTGCGGAGGTGTATGCTTCCTCCACTAAAGCACCCTCCTCCTCCTCCTCCTCCTCTGTCTCACAATCAAGATGTGTTAGCAGCAGCATGTCGCCAGCAGTCGGTGTCGCGCGGTGTGGCAGCACAGCGGTGGGCAAGCGTCAGCAGGCCGTGCTGAAACTACTCAGCTTAGGCGATAAGAGGCACACGGCCCACGAACTGCTGCAGGGTCTGACACAGCAGACCGACCGCTGGCTTGCGCCGCTGAGCCTCCAACCGGGCATGGTCGTGTGTGACAACGGCCGTAACCTGGTGGCGGCTCTGCAGCTCGGCAGCCTCACGCACGTGCCATGCCTGGCCCACGTCTTTAATTTGGTGGTTCAGCGCTTTCTGAAAAGCTACCCACGCTTGTCAGACCTGCTCGTAAAGGCGCGCCGGCTCTGCGCACATTTCCGCAAGTCCCACACGGACGCTGCCACCCTGCGCACCCTGCAACATCACTTTAAGCTGCCAGTGCACCGACTGCTGTGCGACGTGCCCACACGGTGGAACTCTACGCTCCACATGTTGGCCAGGCTCTATGAACAGCGTAGAGCTATAGTCGAATACCAACTCCAACATGGGCGGCGCAGTGGGAGTCAGCCTCCTCAATTCCTTTCAGAAGAGTGGGCCTGGTTGGCAGACATCTGCCATGTCCTTGGTAATTTTGAGGAGTCTACCCAGGTGGTGAGCGGCGATGCTACAATCATTAGCGTCACCATTCCTCTGCTATGCATCTTGAGAAATTCCCTGCAAACCATAAAGGCAGCTGCTTTGCGCTCGGAAACGGGGGCGGGGGAAGACAGTATGCCGCTGGATAGTCAGGGCACCCTCCTGTCTATTTCTCAGCGCGTACAGGAGGAGGAGGAGGAGCATGAGGAGGATGAGGAGGAGGGGGAAGAGACAGCTTGGGCCGCTGCTGACGGTACAACGGCTGATTGCCTGTCATCCTTTCAGCGTGTATGGCCTGAGGAGGAGGAGGAGGAGGAGGATCCTGAAAGTGATCTTCCTAGTGAAGACAGCCATGTGTTGCGTACAGGTACCCTGGCACACATGGCTGACTTCATGTTAGGATGCCTTTCTCGTGACCCTCGCGTTGCACGCATTCTGGCCACTACGGATTACTGGGTGTACACACTGCTCGATCCACGGTATAAGGAGAACCTGCCCACTCTGATTCCCGAAGAGGAAAGGGGTTCGAGAGTGTTGCTATACCACAGGACCCTTGCGGACAAGCTGATGGTAAAATTCCCAGCCGACAGCGCTAGTGGCAGAAGGCGCAGTTCCGAGGGCCATGTTGCAGGGGATGTGCGTAGATCGAGCAGCATGTACATCCCAGGCAGTGCAACAGTCTTTAAGGGCCTGGCCAGCTTTATGGCTCCCCACCAAGACTGTGTCACCGCTCCCCAGTCACGGCTGAGTCGGCGGGAGCACTGCAAAAGGATGGTGAGGGAGTACGTAGCGGATCGCACGACCATCCTTGGTGACGCCTCTGCCCCCTACAACTACTGGGTGTCGAAGCTGGACACGTGGCCTGAACTAGCCCTGTATGCCCTTGAGGTGCTTGCTTGTCCTGCGGCTAGCGTGTTGTCGGAGAGGGTGTTTAGTGCGGCTGGGGGAATCATCACAGATAAGCGTAGCCGCTTGTCAACCGACAGTGCCGACAGGCTAACACTCATCAAGATGAACAAAGGCTGGATTTCCCCAGACTTCTGTTCTCCACCAGCGGACAGCAGCGATACGTAAGCAATACGTAGGCTGCACCCGCGGATGGAAGCTACGTTCTCTCTCACCATCCAAAACGGGGACATTTCTGCTTCATCAATCTGTGTCTAATATTCCTCCTCCTCCTCCTCCTGCTCCTCCTCCTGAAACCTCACGTAATCACGCTGAACGGGCAATTTTTCTTAGGGCCACAAGGCTCACTCAAATAATTTTTCAGAACAATTTTTATAAGTTTCAATGCGCTTAAAAGCATTGGAACTTTAATTTGAACCAATTTTTCGTTACACTGGGCTGCCTCCAGGCCTAGTTACCACTTAAGCCACATTAACCAAAGCGATTAATGGGTTTCACCTGCCCTCTTGGCTGGCCATGGCCAATTTTTGGGATGTACATTAGTACTGTTGATACAGCAATTTTTGTGGGCCCTCGCCTACAGTGTAATCAAATTAATTTTTAGCCCACCTGCATTACAGCTGACGTTACCTCAGCTGTGTTGGGCAATGCAATGGGATATTTCTATGTACCGCCGGTGGCTTCCTGCACCCACCCAGGCAGTGGGTCCACAGGGAGTTAAACCTACATGTGTCCACTTGTAAAGAACCCCAGTCTGACTGGGGCATGCAGTGTGGGCCGAAGCCCACCTGTATTACGCACGACATTACTACCTCAGCTGTGTTGGGCAATGCAATGGGATATTTTTGTGTACCGCCGGTGGGTTCCAGGGAGCCACCCATGCTGTAGGTGCACACTGAGTTTTTAATACATCTGTACACTTCTAAAGAACCCGTCTGACTGGGGCATGCAGTGTGGGCCGAAGCCCACCTGTATTACGCACGACATTACTACCTCAGCTGTGTTGGGCAATGCAATGGGATATTTTTGTGTACCGCCGGTGGGTTCCAGGGAGCCACCCATGCTGTAGGTGCACACTGAGTTTTTAATACATCTGTACACTTCTAAAGAACCCTTCTGACTGGGGCATGCAGTGTGGGCCGAAGCCCACCTGTATTACGCACGACATTACTACCTCAGCTGTGTTGGGCAATGCAATGGGATATTTTTGTGTACCGCCGGTGGGTTCCAGGGAGCCACCCATGCTGTAGGTGCACACTGAGTTTTTAATACATCTGTACACTTCTAAAGAACCCGTCTGACTGGGGCATGCAGTGTGGGCCGAAGCCCACCTGTATTACGCACGACATTACTACCTCAGCTGTGTTGGGCAATGCAATGGGATATTTCTATGTACCGCCGGTGGCTTCCTGGCACCCACCCAGGCAGTGGGTCCACAGGGAGTTAAACCTACATGTGTCCACTTGTAAAGAACCCCAGTCTGACTGGGGCATGCAGTGTGGGCCGAAACCCACCTGCATTAACCCTTTCCAGTCCACTGTGTGACCTGTGAAGACATTAGGGTTTAAGGCTGTACAGCTCCGTTGTTGGTAGACGTCCGTTGGGGTTCTCTTACTGTATATTGCCAGCCTCTCTGCTGTCGGAGCCTATCCTACGTGTCAGCTCATGCAGTACTGGCTTTAGCCAGCATATAGCGCCGTTGTATAACAGCAGAAAAAGAGTAAGCCCCCTAGGAAAACCATATACAAATTGGATTGGAAAGGGTTAAGCACAACATTACTACCTCAGCTGTGTTGGGCAATGCAATGGGATATTTCTATGTACCGCCGGTGGCTTCCTGGCACCCACCCATGCTGTAGGTGCACACGGAGTTTTTACTATATCTGTACACTTATAAAGAACCCCAGTCAGACTGGGGCATGCAGTGTGGGCCGAAGCCCACCTGCATTAAGCACGACATTACTACCTCAGCTGTGTTGGGCAATGCAATGGGATATTTCTGTGTACCGCCGGTGGGTTCCAGGGAGCCACCCATGCTGTGGGTCGACAGGGACTTCACAATAGGGAGTTGTACCTGCCTGTGTCTATGAATTAAAAAGCCCGGTCTGACTGGGGCATGCAGACACCTTGACAGAATGAATAGTGTGTGGCACATAGGTTCCCCATTGCTATGCCCACGTGTGCAGCTCCTGATGGCGGTGGCACAGGATTCTATTTCTCATTGCTTCTGTACAGCATTGTGGGCTATCGCTCCGCCACTTTTAAAGAGGGTCGCTGCCTAGCCGTGCCAACCTCTGCAGTGTGTGCCTGCGGTCCCTCGTCATGGCAGACGCAATTCTAAATAGACATGAGCGTGGTGTGGCATGAGGGCAGCTGAAGGCTGCGCAGGGACACTTTGGTGTGCGCTGTGGGGGGGAGGGGGGGCGGTTGGGCAGCATGAAACCCAGGAGAAGTGTCAGTGGAGTGTCATGCAGGCAGTGATTGTGCTTTGTTGGAGGTAGTGTGGTGCTTAGCAAAGGTATGCCATGCTAATGAGGGCTTTTCAGAAGTAAAAGTTGTTGGGAGGGGGGGGGCCCACTCTTGCCGGTATTGTGGCTTAATAGTGGGACCTGGGAACTTGAGATGCAGCCCAACATGTAGCCCCTCGCCTGCCCTATCCGTCACTGTGTCATTCCCATCACTTTCCTGAATTGCCCAGATTTTCACACATGAAAACCTTAGCGAGCATCGGCGAAATACAAAAATGTTCTGGTCGCCCATTGACTTCAATGGGGTTCGTTGTTCGAAACGAACCCTCGAGCATCACGGGAAGTTCGTTACGAATAACGAACACCCGAACATTTTGGTGTTCGCTCATCTCTAGTCATAATGCAAAATTCCATTATGATGTCATAATGCAAAATTCCATTATGATATCATAATGTAAAATTCCATTATGATGTCATAATGCAAAATTCCATTATGATGTCATAATGCAAAATTCCATTATGATGTCATAATGTAAAATTCCATTATGATGTCATAATGCAAAATTCCATTATGATGTCATAATGCAAAATTCCATTATGATGTCATAATGTAAAATTCCATTATGATGTCATAATGCAAAATTCCATTATGATGTCATAATGCAAAATTCCATTATGATGTCATAATGTAAAATTCCATTATGATGTCATAATGCAAAATTCCATTATGATGTCATAATGTAGAATTCCATTATGATGTTATAATGCAAAATTCAATTATGATGTCATAATGCAAAATTCCATTATGATGTCATAATGTAACATTCCATTATGATGTCATAATGCAAAATTCCATTACGATGTCATAATGTAAAATTCCATTATGATGGCATAAAGCAACATTCCATTATGATGTCATAATGCAAAATTCCATTATGATGTCATAAAGCAACATTCTATTATGATGTCATAATGCAAAATTCCATTATGATGTCATAATGTAAAATTCCATTATGATGTCATAATGTAAAATTCCATTATGATGTCATAATGTAAAATTCCATTATGATGTCATAAAGCAACATTCCATTATGATGTCATAATGCAAAATTCCATTATGATGTCATAATGTAAAATTCCATTATGATGTCACAATGCAACATTCCATTATGATGTCATAATGTAACATTCCATTATGATGTCATAATGCAACATCCCATTATGATGTCATAATGCAACATTCCATTATGATGTCATAATGCAAAATTCCATTATGATGTCATAATGTAAAATTCCATTATAATGTCATAATGTAACATTCCATTATAATGTCATATTGCAAAATTCCATTATGATGTCATAATGTAAAATTCCATTAAGATGTCATAAAGCAACATTCCATTATGATGTCATAATGCAAAATTCCATTACGGTGTCATAATGTAAAATTCCATTATAATGTCATAATGTAACATTCCATTATAATGTCATATTGCAAAATTCCATTATGATGTCATAATGTAAAATTCCATTAAGATGTCATAAAGCAACATTCCATTATGATGTCATAATGCAAAATTCCATTATGATGTCATAATGTAACATTCCATTATGATGTCATAATGCAAAATGCCATTACGATGTCATAATGTAAAATTCCATTATGATGTCATAAAGCAACATTCCATTATGATGTCATTATGTAAAATTCCATTATGATGTCATAAAGCAACATTCCATTATGATGTCATTATGTAAAATTCCATTATGATGTCATAAAGCAACATTCCATTATGATGTCATTATGTAAAATTCCATTATGATGTCATAAAGCAGCATTCCATTATGATGTCATAATGCAAAATTCCATTATAATGTCATAATGTAACATTCCATTATGATGTCATAATGCAAAATTCCATTATGATGTCATAATGTAAAACTCCATTATGATGTCATAAAGCAACATTCCATTATGATGTCATAATGCAAAATTCCATTATGATGTCATAATGTAACATTCCATTATGATGTCATAATGCAACATTCCATTATGATGTCATAATGCAAAATTCCATTATGATGTCATAATGCATCATTCCATTATGATGTCATAATGCAACATTCCATTATGATGTCATAATGCAAAATACCATTATGATGTCATAATGTAACATTCCATAATGATGTCATAATGCAAAATTCCATTATGATGTCATAATGTAAAATTCAATTATGATGTCATAATGTAAAATTCCATTATGATGTCATAATGTAACATTCCATTATGATGTCATAATGTAAAATTCCATTATGATGTCATAATGTAACATTCCATTATGATGTCATAATGCAAAATTCCATTATGATGTCATAATGTAACATTCCATTATGATGTCATAATGCAAAATTCCATTACGATGTCATAATATAAAATTCCATTATGATGTCATAATGTAACATTCAATTATGATGTCATAATGCAAAATTCCATTATGATGTCATAATGTAAAATTCCATTATGATGTCATAAAGCAACATTCCATTATGATGTCATAATGCAAAATTCCATTATGATGTCATAATGTAACATTCCATTATGATGTCATAATGCAAAATTCCATTATGATGTCATAATGCAACATTCCATTATGATGTCATAATGCAAAATTCCATTATGATGTCATAATGCAACATCCCATTATGATGTCATAATGCAAAATTCCATTATGATGTCATAATGCAAAATTCCATTATGATATCATAATGTAAAATTACATTATGATGTCATAATGCAAAATTCCATTATGATGTCATAATGTAAAATTCCATTATGATGTCATAATGTAACATTCCATTATGATGTCATAATGTAAAATTCCATTATGATGTCATAATGAAAAATTCCATTACGATGTCATAATGTAAAATTCCATTATGATGTCATAATGTAACAATCCATTATGATGTCATAATGCAAAATTCCATTATGATGTCATAATGTAAAATTCCATTATGATGTCATAAAGCAACATTCCATTATGATGTCATAATGCAACATTCCATTATGATGTCATAATGCAACATTCCATTATGATGTCATAATGCAACATTCCATTATGATGTCATAATGCATCATGCCATTATGATGTCATAATGCAAAATTCCATTATGATGTCATAATGCAAAATTCCATTATGATGTCATAATGCAAAATTCCATTATGATGTCATAATGCAAAATTCCATTATGATGTCATAATGTAAAATTCCATTATGTCATAATGTAAAATTCCATTATGATGTCATAATGCAACATTCCATTATGATGTCATAATGCAAAATTCCATTATGATGTCATAATGTAACATTCCATTATGATGTCATAATGCAAAATTCCATTATGATGTCATAATGCAAAATTCCATTTTGATGTCATAATGTAACATTCCATTATGATGTCATAATGCAAAATTCCATTATGATGTCATAATGCAAAATTCCATTATGATGTCATAATGAAACATTCCATTGTGATGTCATAATGCAAGATTCCATTATGATGTCATAATGCAAAATTCAATTATGATGTCATAATGTAAAATTCCATTATGATGTCATAATGCAAAATTCCCTTTTGATGTCATAATGTAACATTCCATTATGATGTCATAATGCAAAATTCCCTTTTGATGTCATAATGTAACATTCCATTATGATGTCATAATGCAAAATTCCATTGTGAGGTCATAATGTAAAATTCGATTAAGATGTCATAATGTAACATTCCATTATGATGTCATAATGTAAGATTCCATTATGAAGTCATAATGTAACATTCCATTATGATGTCATAATGCAAAATTCCATTATGATGTCATAATGCAACATCCCATTATGATGTCATAATGCAAAATTCCATTATGATGTCATAATGCAAAATTCCATTATGATGTCATAATGTAACATTCCATTATGATGTCATAATGTAAAATTCCATTATGATGTCATAATGCAAAATTCCATTATGATGTCATAATGCAAAATTCCATTATGATGTCATAATGCAAAATTCCATTATGATGTCATAATGCAAAATTCCATTATGATGTCATAATGTAAAATTCCATTATGATGTCATAATGCAACATTCCATTATGATGTCATAATGCAAAATTCCATTATGATGTCATAATGCAAAATTCCATTATGATGTCATAATGCAAAATTCCATTATGATGTCATAATGTAAAATTCCATTATGATGTCATAATGCAAAATTCTATTATGATGTCATAATGTAACATTCCATTATGATGTCATAATGCAACATTCCATTATGATGTCATAATGCAACATTCCATTATGATGTCATAATGCAAAATTCCATTATGATGTCATAATGCATCATTCCATTATGATGTCATAATCTAAAATTCCATTATGATGTCATAATGCAAAATTTCATTATGATATCATAATGTAAAATTCCATTATGATGTCATAATGCAAAATTCCATTATGATGTCATAATGTAACATTCCATTATGATGTCATAATGTAACATTCCATTATAATGTCATAATGCAAAATTCCATTATGATGTCAGAATGTAACATTCCATTATGATGTCATAAAGCAACATTCCATTATGATGTCATAATGCAAAATTCCATTATGATGTCATAATGTAACATTCAATTATGATGTCATAATGCAAAATTCCATTACGATGTCATAATGTAACATTCCATTACGATGTCATAATGCAAAATTCCATTACGATGTCATAATGTAAAATTCCATTATGATGGCATAAAGCAACATTCCATTATGATGTCATAATGCAAAATTCCATTATGATGTCATAAAGCAACATTCTATTATGATGCCATAATGCAAAATTCCATTATGATGTCATAATGTAAAATTCCATTATGATGTCATAAAGCAACATTCCATTATGATGTCATAATGCAAAATTCCATTATGATGTCATAATGTAAAATTCCATTATGATGTCACAATGCAACATTCCATTATGATGTCATTATGTAACATTCCATTATGATGTCATAATGCAACATCCCATTATGATGTCATAATGCAACATTCCATTATGATGTCATAATGCAAAATTCCATTATGATGTCATAATGCATCATTCCATTATGATGTCATAATGGAATGTTACATTATGACATCATAATGGAATTTTGCATTATGATATCATAATGTAAAATTCCATTATGATGTCATAATGCAAAATTCCATTATGGTGTCATAATGTAACATTCCATTATGATGTCATAATGCAAAATTCCATTACGATGTAATAATGTAAAATTCCATTATAATGTCATAATGTAACATTCCATTATAATGTCATAATGCAAAATTCCATTATGATGTCATAATGTAAAATTCCATTAACATGTCATAAAGCAACATTCCATTATGATGTCATAATGCAAAATTCCATTATGATGTCATAATGTAACATTCCATTATGATGTCATAACGCAAAATGCCATTTCGATGTCATAATGTAAAATTCCATTATGATGTCATAAAGCAACATTCCATTATGATGTCATTATGTAAAATTCCATTATGATGTCATAAAGCAACATTCCATTATGATGTCATTATGTAAAATTCCATTATGATGTCATAAAGCAACATTCCATTATGATGTCATAATGCAAAGTTCCATTATAATGTCATAATGTAACATTCCATTATGATGTCATAATGCAAAATTCCATTACGATGCCATAATGCAAAGTTCCATTATAATGTCATAATGTAACATTCCATTATGATGTCATAATGCAAAATTCCATTACGATGCCATAATGTAAAATTCCATTATGATGTCATAATGTAACATTCCATTATGATGTCATAATGCAAAATTCCATTATGATGTCATAATGCAAAATTCCATTATGATGTCATAATGTAAAACTCCATTATGATGTCATAAAGCAACATTCCATTATGATGTCATAATGCAAAATTCCATTATGATGTCATAATGTAACATTCCATTATGATGTCATAATGCAACATTCCATTATGATGTCATAATGCAAAATTCCATTATGATGTCATAATGCATCATTCCATTATGATGTCATAATGCAACATTCCATTATGATGTCATAATGCAAAATTCCATTACGATGTCATAATATAAAATTCCATTATGATGTCATAATGTAACATTCAATTATGATGTCATAATGCAAAATTCCATTATGATGTCATAATGTAAAATTCCATTATGATGTCATAAAGCAACATTCCATTATGATGTCATAATGCAAAATTCCATTATGATGTCATAATGTAACATTCCATTATGATGTCATAATGCAAAATTCCATTATGATGTCATAATGCAACATTCCATTACGATGTCATAATATAAAATTCCATTATGATGTCATAATGTAACATTCAATTATGATGTCATAATGCAAAATTCCATTATGATGTCATAATGTAAAATTCCATTATGATGTCATAAAGCAACATTCCATTATGATGTCATAATGCAAAATTCCATTATGATGTCATAATGTAACATTCCATTATGATGTCATAATGCAAAATTCCATTATGATATCATAATGTAAAATTCCATTATGATGTCATAATGCAAAATTCCATTATGATGTCATAATGTAAAATTCCATTATGATGTCATAAAGCAACATTCCATTATGATGTCATAATGCAAAATTCCATTATGATGTCATAATGCAAAATTCCATTATATCATAATGTAAAATTCCATTATGATGTCATAATGCAAAATTCCATTATGATGTCATAATGTAAAATTCCATTATGATGTCCTAATGTAACATTCCATTATGATGTCATAATGTAAAATTCCATTATGATGTCATAATGCAAAATTCCATTACGATGTCATAATGTAAAATTCCATTATGATGTCATAAAGCAACATTCCATTATGATGTCATAATGCAAAATTCCATTATGATGTCATAATGCAAAATTCCATTATGATATCATAATGTAAAATTCCATTATGATGTCATAATGCAAAATTCCATTATGATGTCATAATGTAAAATTCCATTATGATGTCATAATGTAACATTCCATTATGATGTCATAATGTAAAATTCCATTATGATGTCATAATGCAAAATTCCATTACGATGTCATAATGTAAAATTCCATTATGATGTCATAATGTAACATTCCATTATGATGTCATAATGCAAAATTCCATTATGATGTCATAATGCAAAATTCCATTATGATGTCATAATGTAAAATTCCATTATGATGTCATAATGCAAAATTCCCTTTTGATGTCATAATGTAACATTCCATTATGATGTCATAATGCAAAATTCCCTTTTGATGTCATAATGTAACATTCCATTATGATGTCATAATGCAAAATTCCATTGTGAGGTCATAATGTAAAATTCGATTAAGATGTCATAATGTAACATTCCATTATGATGTCATAATGTAAGATTCCATTATGAAGTCATAATGTAACATTCCATTATGATGTCATAATGCAAAATTCCATTATGATGTCATAATGCAACATCCCATTATGATGTCATAATGCAAAATTCCATTATGATGTCATAATGCAAAATTCCATTATGATGTCATAATGTAACATTCCATTATGATGTCATAATGTAAAATTCCATTATGATGTCATAATGCAAAATTCCATTATGATGTCATAATGCAAAATTCCATTATGATGTCATAATGCAAAATTCCATTATGATGTCATAATGCAAAATTCCATTATGATGTCATAATGTAAAATTCCATTATGATGTCATAATGCAACATTCCATTATGATGTCATAATGCAAAATTCCATTATGATGTCATAATGCAAAATTCCATTATGATGTCATAATGCAAAATTCCATTATGATGTCATAATGTAAAATTCCATTATGATGTCATAATGCAAAATTCTATTATGATGTCATAATGTAACATTCCATTATGATGTCATAATGCAACATTCCATTATGATGTCATAATGCAACATTCCATTATGATGTCATAATGCAAAATTCCATTATGATGTCATAATGCATCATTCCATTATGATGTCATAATCTAAAATTCCATTATGATGTCATAATGCAAAATTTCAATATGATATCATAATGTAAAATTCCATTATGATGTCATAATGCAAAATTCCATTATGATGTCATAATGTAACATTCCATTATGATGTCATAATGTAACATTCCATTATAATGTCATAATGCAAAATTCCATTATGATGTCAGAATGTAACATTCCATTATGATGTCATAAAGCAACATTCCATTATGATGTCATAATGCAAAATTCCATTATGATGTCATAATGTAACATTCAATTATGATGTCATAATGCAAAATTCCATTACGATGTCATAATGTAACATTCCATTACGATGTCATAATGCAAAATTCCATTACGATGTCATAATGTAAAATTCCATTATGATGGCATAAAGCAACATTCCATTATGATGTCATAATGCAAAATTCCATTATGATGTCATAAAGCAACATTCTATTATGATGCCATAATGCAAAATTCCATTATGATGTCATAATGTAAAATTCCATTATGATGTCATAAAGCAACATTCCATTATGATGTCATAATGCAAAATTCCATTATGATGTCATAATGTAAAATTCCATTATGATGTCACAATGCAACATTCCATTATGATGTCATTATGTAACATTCCATTATGATGTCATAATGCAACATCCCATTATGATGTCATAATGCAACATTCCATTATGATGTCATAATGCAAAATTCCATTATGATGTCATAATGCATCATTCCATTATGATGTCATAATGGAATGTTACATTATGACATCATAATGGAATTTTGCATTATGATATCATAATGTAAAATTCCATTATGATGTCATAATGCAAAATTCCATTACGATGTCATAATGTAAAATTCCATTATAATGTCATAATGTAACATTCCATTATAATGTCATAATGCAAAATTCCATTATGATGTCATAATGTAAAATTCCATTAAGATGTCATAAAGCAACATTCCATTATGATGTCATAATGCAAAATTCCATTATGATGTCATAATGTAACATTCCATTATGATGTCATAACGCAAAATGCCATTACGATGTCATAATGTAAAATTCCATTATGATGTCATAAAGCAACATTCCATTATGATGTCATTATGTAAAATTCCATTATGATGTCATAAAGCAACATTCCATTATGATGTCATTATGTAAAATTCCATTATGATGTCATAAAGCAACATTCCATTATGATGTCATAATGCAAAGTTCCATTATAATGTCATAATGTAACATTCCATTATGATGTCATAATGCAAAATTCCATTACGATGCCATAATGTAAAATTCCATTATGATGTCATAATGTAACATTCCATTATGATGTCATAATGCAAAATTCCATTATGATGTCATAATGCAAAATTCCATTATGATGTCATAATGTAAAACTCCATTATGATGTCATAAAACAACATTCCATTATGATGTCATAATGCAAAATTCCATTATGCTGTCATAATGTAACATTCCATTATGATGTCATAATGCAACATTCCATTATGATGTCATAATGCAAAATTCCATTATGATGTCATAATGCATCATTCCATTATGATGTCATAATGCAACATTCCATTATGATGTCATAATGCAAAATTCCATTACGATGTCATAATATAAAATTCCATTATGATGTCATAATGTAACATTCAATTATGATGTCATAATGCAAAATTCCATTATGATGTCATAATGTAAAATTCCATTATGATGTCATAAAGCAACATTCCATTATGATGTCATAATGCAAAATTCCATTATGATGTCATAATGTAACATTCCATTATGATGTCATAATGCAAAATTCCATTATGATGTCATAATGTAAAATTCCATTATGATGTCATAATGCAACATTCCATTATGATGTCATAATGCATCATGCCATTATGATGTCATAATGCAAAATTCCATTATGATGTCATAATGCAAAATTCCATTATGATGTCATAATGTAAAATTCCATTATGATGTCATAATGTAAAATTCCATTATGATGTCATAAAGCAACATTCCATTATGATGTCATAATGCAAAATTCCATTATGATGTCATAATGTAAAATTCCATTATGATGTCATAATGCAACATTCCATTATGATGTCATAATGCAAAATTCCATTATGATGTCATAATGTAAAATTCCATTATGATGTCATAATGTAAAATTCCATTATGATGTCATAATGCAACATTCCATTATGATGTCATAATGCAAAATTCCATTATGATGTCATAATGTAAAATTCCATTATGATGTCATAATGTAACATTCCATTATGATGTCATAATGTAACATTCCATTATGATGTCATAATGTAACATTCCATTATGATGTCATAATGCAACATTCCATTATGATGTCATAATGCAACATTCCATTATGATGTCATAATGCAACATTCCATTATGATGTCATAATGCAAAATTTTTTATTATGATGTCATAATGTAACATTCCATTATGATGTCACAATGCAACATTCCATTATGATGTCATAATGCAAAATTCTATTATGATGTCATAATGTAAAATTCCATTATGATGTCATAAAGCAACATTCCATTATGATGTCATAATGCAAAATTCCATTATGATGTCATAATGTAAAATTCCATTATGATGTCATAATGTAAAATTCCATTATGATGTCATAATGCAACATTCCATTATGATGTCATAATGTAACATTCCATTATGATGTCATAATGCAAAATTCCATTATGATGTCATAATGTAAAATTCCATTATGTCATAATGTAAAATTCCATTATGATGTCATAATGCAACATTCCATTATGATGTCATAATGCAAAATTCCATTATGATGTCATAATGTAACATTCCATTATGATGTCATAATGCAAAATTCCATTATGATGTCATAATGCAAAATTCCATTAAGATGTCATAATGTAAAATTCCATTATGATGTCATAAAGCAACATTCCATTATGATGTCATAATGCAACATTCCATTATGATGTCATAATGCAACATTCCATTATGATGTCATAATGTAACATTCCATTATAATGTCATAATGCAAAATTCCATTATGATGTCATAATGTAAAATTCCATTAAGATGTCATAAAGCAACATTCCATTATGATGTCATAATGCAAATTCCATTATGATGTCATAATGTAACATTCCATTAGGATGTCATAATGCAAAATTCCATTACGATGTCATAATGTAAAATTCCATTATGATGTCATAAAGCAACATTCCATTATGATGTCATAATGCAAAATTCCATTATGATGTCATAATGTAAAATTCCATTATGATGTCATAAAGCAACATTCCATTATGATGTCATAATGCAACATTCCATTATGATGTCATAATGCAAAATTCCATTATGATGTCATAATGTAAAATTCCATTATGATGTCATAAAGCAACATTCCATTATGATGTCATAATGCAACATTCCATTATGATGTCATAATGCAACATTCCATTATGATGTCATAATGCAAAATTCCATTAGGATGTCATAATGCATCATTCCATTATGATGTCATAATGCAAAATTCCATTAGGATGTCATAATGCATCATTCCATTATGATGTCATAATGCAAAATTCCATTATGATGTCATAATGCAAAATTCCATTATGATATCATAATGTAAAATTCCATTATGATGTCATAATACAAAATTCCATTATGATGTCATAATGTAACATTCCATTATGATGTCATAATGCAAAATTCCATTACGATGTCATAATGTAAAATTCCATTATGATGTCATAATGTAACATTCCATTATGATGTCATAATGCAACATTCCATTATGATGTCATAATTAGAGATGAGCGAACGCGTTCGTCCGAGCTTGATATTCGTGCGAATATTAGGGTGTTCGGGATGTTCGTTATTCGTGACGAACACCATGCGGTGTTCTGGTTACTTTCACTTCCTTCCCTGAGACGTTAGCGCGCTTTTCTGGCCAATTGAAAGACAGGGAAGGCATTACAACTTCCCCCTGCAACGTTTAAGCCCTATACCACCCCCCTGCTGTGAGTGGCTGGCGAGATCAGGTGTTCGCCTAATATAAAAGTCGGCCCCTCCCGCGGCTCGCCTCAGATGCGGTGTGAGTTAGATGAGGGACAGTGCTGTTTATACCGGAGCTGCTGTAGGGAAAGAATTGGTAGTTAGTGTAGGCTTCAAGACCCCCCAAAGGTCCTTATTAGGGCCACTGATAGCTGTGTGTTGGCTGCTGTTAGCAGTGGGATTTTTTTTTTTCTCAAAATCGCCTCTGCAGACCGTTGCACCTGGCATTAGGGACAGAAGTGCTGCATAGGCAGGGAGAGTGTTAGGAGTGAGTGTAGCCTTCAAGAACCTCAACGGTCCTTTCTAGGGCCATATTTATCCGTGTGCAGTACTGTCCAGGCTGCTGTTGGCTGTGCTGCATTTTTTTTGGGCTTCTCAAAATCGCCTCTGCAGAGCATTCCACCCTCCATTGATACTGCAGGGAAAGAATTGTATAGGCAGGGCCACAACACAGTTATTATTCATAGAATATACGCAGTGCTGCCTGTTGGTGGGAAAAAACTGAAAACAAATCTATTTGTCCAGCCTCTGTCCGTCCTTACGGGCGGTGGACACGTGTGAGCTGCGTGAAAAACATTGCTAAATCATACGCAGCCAGCTACGCTTTACTGCTGGGTTCGCCATTTGCTTTCCTTAATTGGGAAAAAAATACCTGCTCTCCAAGAGTTATAATAACTCTGCTACCCTCACGTTCTGTGACACATAAGCAGGGACACAGCACAGTTATTAAACTTCTCAGGTTCATTGAATATACGCAGTGCTGCCTGTTGGTGGGAAAAAACTGAAAACAAATCTATTTGTCCAGCCTGTGTCCGTCCTTACGCCTGTGGAGACGTGTGAGCTGCGTGAAAAACATTGCTAAATCATACGCAGCCAGCTACGCTTTACTGCTGGGTTCGCCATTTGCTTTCCTTAATTGGGAAAAAAAATACCTGCTCTCCAAGAGTTATAATAACTCTGCTACCCTCACGTTCTGTGACACATAAGCAGGGACACAGCACAGTTATTAAACTTCTCAGGTTCATTGAATATACGCAGTGCTGCCTGTTGGTGGGAAAAAACTGAAAACAAATCTATTTGTCCAGCCTGTGTCCGTCCTTACGCCTGTGGAGACGTGTGAGCTGCGTGAAAAACATTGCTAAATCATACGCAGCCAGCTACGCTTTACTGCTGGGTTCGCCATTTGCTTTCCTTAATTGGGAAAAAAAATACCTGCTCTCCAAGAGTTATAATAACTCTGCTACCCTCACGTTCTGTGACACATAAGCAGGGACACAGCACAGTTATTAAACTTCTCAGGTTCATTGAATATACGCAGTGCTGCCTGTTGGTGGGAAAAAACTGAAAACAAATCTATTTGTCCAGCCTGTGTCCGTCCTTACGCCTGTGGAGACGTGTGAGCTGCGTGAAAAACATTGCTAAATCATACGCAGCCAGCTACGCTTTACTGCTGGGTTCGCCATTTGCTTTCCTTAATTGGGAAAAAAAATACCTGCTCTCCAAGAGTTATAATAACTCTGCTACCCTCACGTTCTGTGACACATAAGCAGGGACACAGCACAGTTATTAAACTTCTCAGGTTCATTGAATATACGCAGTGCTGCCTGTTGGTGGGAAAAAACTGAAAACAAATCTATTTGTCCAGCCTGTGTCCGTCCTTACGCCTGTGGAGACGTGTGAGCTGCGTGAAAAACATTGCTAAATCATACGCACCCAGCTACGCTTTACTGCTGGGTTCGCCGTTTGCTTTCCTTAATTGGGAAAAAAAATACCTGCTCTCCAAGAGTTATAATAACTCTGCTACCCTCACGTTCTGTGACACATAAGCAGGGACACAGCACAGTTATTAAACTTCTCAGGTTCATTGAATATACGCAGTGCTGCCTGTTGGTGGGAAAAAACTGAAAACAAATCTATTTGTCCAGCCTGTGTCCGTCCTTACGCCTGTGGAGACGTGTGAGCTGCGTGAAAAACATTGCTAAATCATACGCACCCAGCTACGCTTTACTGCTGGGTTCGCCATTTGCTTTCCTTAATTGGGAAAAAAAATACCTGCTCTGCCACAGTTAATAACTCTGCTACCCTCACGTTCTGTGACACATAAGCAGGGACACAGCACAGTTATTAAACTTAGATAATTCATTCACTAGAGGCAGTGGGGCCTTTCGTTTTCCAAAAAGGGCAAAAATTATATTTGGCCTGCAGTCTTGCGCCAATTTATTTCCTGCCTGTGAAATCAAATCACTGGTAATACAGCATGCTGAGGGGTAGGGGTAGGCCTAGAGGACGTGGACGCGGCCGAGGACGCGGAGGGCCAAGTCAGGGTGTGGGCACAGGCCAAGCTCCTGATCCAGGTGTGTCGCAGCCGACTACTGCGCGATTAGGAGAGAGGCACGTTTCTGGCGTCCCCACATTCATCGCCCAATTAATGGGTCCACGCGGGAGACGGTTATTAGAAAATGAGCAGTGTGAGCAGGTCCTGTCCTGGATGGCAGAAAGTGCTTCGAGCAACCTATCGTCTACCCGCAGTTCTGCGCCGTCCACTGCTGCCAATCCGAATCCTCTGTCTGCTGCTCCTCCTTCCTCCCAGCCTCCTCACTCCACTACAATAACACCTGCTCAGGAGCGGGAGCACTCCCAGGAACTGTTCTCGGGCCCCTGCTTAGATTGGGCAGCAGCGGTTCCTCTCCCACCAGAGGAGTTTATCGTCACTGATGCCCAACCATTCGAAAGTTCCCGGGGTCCGGGGGAAGAGGCTGGGGACTTCCGCCAACTGTCTCAACAACTTTCTGTGGGTCAGGAGGACGATGACGATCAGACACAGTTGTCTTGCAGTGAGGTAGTAGTAAGGGCAGTAAGTCCCAGGGAGCAGCGCACAGAGGATTCGGAGGAAGAGCAGCAGGACGATGAGGTGACTGACCCCACCTGGTGTGCAACGCTTACTCAGGAGGACAGGTCTTCAGAGGGGGAGTCAAGGGCATCAGCAGGGCAGGTTGCAAGAGGCAGTGCGGTGTCCAGGGCCAGGGGTAGAGGCAGGGCCAGACCGAATAATCCACCAAGTGTTTCCCAAAGCGCCCCCTCGCGCCATGCCACCCTGCGGAGGCCGAGGTGCTCTAAGGTCTGGCAGTTTTTCACAGAGACGCCTGACGACCGACGAAGAGTGGTGTGCAACCTTTGTCGCGCAAAGCTCAGCCGGGGAGCCAACACCAACAGCCTCACCACCACCACCATGCGCAGACATATGATGGCCAAGCACCCCGCAAGGTGGGACAAAGGCCGTTCACCGCCTCCGGTTTGCACCCCTGCCTCTCCCCCTGTGCCCCAACCTGCCACTGAGATGCAACCCCCCTCTCAGGACACAGGCACTACCGCCTCATGGCCTGCACCCACACCCTCATCTCCGCTGTCCTCGGCTACTGCCACGGTCCACTTAACTACGGACACGTGGACAAGCACAGGCGGGCAGGGCCACTACATCTCCCTGACGGCACATTGGGTGAATTTAGTGGAGGCTGGGACAGAGTCAGAGCCTGGGACCGCTCACGTCCTACCCACCCCCAGAATTGCGGGCCCCAGCTCGGTGCTGGTATCTGCGGAGGTGTATGCTTCCTCCACTAAAGCACCCTCCTCCTCCTCCTCCTCCTCTGTCTCACAATCAAGATGTGTTAGCAGCAGCATGTCGCCAGCAGTCGGTGTCGCGCGGTGTGGCAGCACAGCGGTGGGCAAGCGTCAGCAGGCCGTGCTGAAACTACTCAGCTTAGGCGATAAGAGGCACACGGCCCACGAACTGCTGCAGGGTCTGACACAGCAGACCGACCGCTGGCTTGCGCCGCTGAGCCTCCAACCGGGCATGGTCGTGTGTGACAACGGCCGTAACCTGGTGGCGGCTCTGCAGCTCGGCAGCCTCACGCACGTGCCATGCCTGGCCCACGTCTTTAATTTGGTGGTTCAGCGCTTTCTGAAAAGCTACCCACGCTTGTCAGACCTGCTCGTAAAGGCGCGCCGGCTCTGCGCACATTTCCGCAAGTCCCACACGGACGCTGCCACCCTGCGCACCCTGCAACATCACTTTAAGCTGCCAGTGCACCGACTGCTGTGCGACGTGCCCACACGGTGGAACTCTACGCTCCACATGTTGGCCAGGCTCTATGAACAGCGTAGAGCTATAGTCGAATACCAACTCCAACATGGGCGGCGCAGTGGGAGTCAGCCTCCTCAATTCCTTTCAGAAGAGTGGGCCTGGTTGGCAGACATCTGCCATGTCCTTGGTAATTTTGAGGAGTCTACCCAGGTGGTGAGCGGCGATGCTACAATCATTAGCGTCACCATTCCTCTGCTATGCATCTTGAGAAATTCCCTGCAAACCATAAAGGCAGCTGCTTTGCGCTCGGAAACGGGGGCGGGGGAAGACAGTATGCCGCTGGATAGTCAGGGCACCCTCCTGTCTATTTCTCAGCGCGTACAGGAGGAGGAGGAGGAGCATGAGGAGGATGAGGAGGAGGGGGAAGAGACAGCTTGGGCCGCTGCTGACGGTACAACGGCTGATTGCCTGTCATCCTTTCAGCGTGTATGGCCTGAGGAGGAGGAGGAGGAGGAGGAGGAGGAGGATCCTGAAAGTGATCTTCCTAGTGAAGACAGCCATGTGTTGCGTACAGGTACCCTGGCACACATGGCTGACTTCATGTTAGGATGCCTTTCTCGTGACCCTCGCGTTGCACGCATTCTGGCCACTACGGATTACTGGGTGTACACACTGCTCGATCCACGGTATAAGGAGAACCTGCCCACTCTGATTCCTGAAGAGGAAAGGGGTTCGAGAGTGTTGCTATACCACAGGACCCTTGCGGACAAGCTGATGGTAAAATTCCCAGCCGACAGCGCTAGTGGCAGAAGGCGCAGTTCCGAGGGCCATGTTGCAGGGGATGTGCGTAGATCGAGCAGCATGTACATCCCAGGCAGTGCAACAGTCTTTAAGGGCCTGGCCAGCTTTATGGCTCCCCACCAAGACTGTGTCACCGCTCCCCAGTCACGGCTGAGTCGGCGGGAGCACTGCAAAAGGATGGTGAGGGAGTACGTAGCGGATCGCACGACCATCCTTGGTGACGCCTCTGCCCCCTACAACTACTGGGTGTCGAAGCTGGACACGTGGCCTGAACTAGCCCTGTATGCCCTTGAGGTGCTTGCTTGTCCTGCGGCTAGCGTGTTGTCGGAGAGGGTGTTTAGTGCGGCTGGGGGAATCATCACAGATAAGCGTAGCCGCTTGTCAACCGACAGTGCCGACAGGCTAACACTCATCAAGATGAACAAAGGCTGGATTTCCCCAGACTTCTGTTCTCCACCAGCGGACATCAGCGATACGTAAGCAATACGTAGGCTGCACCCGCGGATGGAAGCTACGTTCTCTCTCACCATCCAAAACGGGGACATTTCTGCTTCATCAATCTGTGTCTAATATTCCTCCTCCTCCTCCTCCTGCTCCTCCTCCTGAAACCTCACGTAATCACGCTGAACGGGCAATTTTTCTTAGGGCCACAAGGCTCACTCAAATAATTTTTCAGAACAATTTTTATAAGTTTCAATGCGCTTAAAAGCATTGGAACTTTAACTTGAACCAATTTTTCGTTACACTGGGCTGCCTCCAGGCCTAGTTACCACTTAAGCCACATTAACCAAAGCGATTAATGGGTTTCACCTGCCCTCTTGGCTGGCCATGGCCAATTTTTGGGATGTACATTAGTACTGTTGATACAGCAATTTTTGTGGGCCCTCGCCTACAGTGTAATCAAATTAATTTTTAGCCCACCTGCATTACAGCTGACGTTACCTCAGCTGTGTTGGGCAATGCAATGGGATATTTCTATGTACCGCCGGTGGCTTCCTGCACCCACCCAGGCAGTGGGTCCACAGGGAGTTAAACCTACATGTGTCCACTTGTAAAGAACCCCAGTCTGACTGGGGCATGCAGTGTGGGCCGAAGCCCACCTGTATTACGCACGACATTACTACCTCAGCTGTGTTGGGCAATGCAATGGGATATTTTTGTGTACCGCCGGTGGGTTCCAGGGAGCCACCCATGCTGTAGGTGCACACTGAGTTTTTAATACATCTGTACACTTCTAAAGAACCCGTCTGACTGGGGCATGCAGTGTGGGCCGAAGCCCACCTGTATTACGCACGACATTACTACCTCAGCTGTGTTGGGCAATGCAATGGGATATTTTTGTGTACCGCCGGTGGGTTCCAGGGAGCCACCCATGCTGTAGGTGCACACTGAGTTTTTAATACATCTGTACACTTCTAAAGAACCCGTCTGACTGGGGCATGCAGTGTGGGCCGAAGCCCACCTGTATTACGCACAACATTACTACCTCAGCTGTGTTGGGCAATGCAATGGGATATTTTTGTGTACCGCCGGTGGGTTCCAGGGAGCCACCCATGCTGTAGGTGCACACTGAGTTTTTAATACATCTGTACACTTCTAAAGAACCCGTCTGACTGGGGCATGCAGTGTGGGCCGAAGCCCACCTGTATTACGCACGACATTACTACCTCAGCTGTGTTGGGCAATGCAATGGGATATTTCTATGTACCGCCGGTGGCTTCCTGGCACCCACCCAGGCAGTGGGTCCACAGGGAGTTAAACCTACATGTGTCCACTTGTAAAGAACCCCAGTCTGACTGGGGCATGCAGTGTGGGCCGAAACCCACCTGCATTAACCCTTTCCAGTCCACTGTGTGACCTGTGAAGACATTAGGGTTTAAGGCTGTACAGCTCCGTTGTTGGTAGACGTCCGTCGGGGTTCTCTTACTGTATATTGCCAGCCTCTCTGCTGTCGGAGCCTATCCTACGTGTCAGCTCATGCAGTACTGGCTTTAGCCAGCATATAGCGCCGTTGTATAACAGCAGAAAAAGAGTAAGCCCCCTAGGAAAACCATATACAAATTGGATTGGAAAGGGTTAAGCACAACATTACTACCTCAGCTGTGTTGGGCAATGCAATGGGATATTTCTATGTACCGCCGGTGGCTTCCTGGCACCCACCCATGCTGTAGGTGCACACGGAGTTTTTACTATATCTGTACACTTATAAAGAACCCCAGTCAGACTGGGGCATGCAGTGTGGGCCGAAGCCCACCTGCATTAAGCACGACATTACTACCTCAGCTGTGTTGGGCAATGCAATGGGATATTTCTGTGTACCGCCGGTGGGTTCCAGGGAGCCACCCATGCTGTGGGTCGACAGGGACTTCACAATAGGGAGTTGTACCTGCCTGTGTCTATGAATTAAAAAGCCCGGTCTGACTGGGGCATGCAGACACCTTGACAGAATGAATAGTGTGTGGCACATAGGTTCCCCATTGCTATGCCCACGTGTGCAGCTCCTGATGGCGGTGGCACAGGATTCTATTTCTCATTGCTTCTGTACAGCATTGTGGGCTATCGCTCCGCCACTTTTAAAGAGGGTCGCTGCCTAGCCGTGCCAACCTCTGCAGTGTGTGCCTGCGGTCCCTCGTCATGGCAGACGCAATTCTAAATAGACATGAGCGTGGTGTGGCATGAGGGCAGCTGAAGGCTGCGCAGGGACACTTTGGTGTGCGCTGTGGGGGGGAGGGGGGGCGGTTGGGCAGCATGAAACCCAGGAGAAGTGTCAGTGGAGTGTCATGCAGGCAGTGATTGTGCTTTGTTGGAGGTAGTGTGGTGCTTAGCAAAGGTATGCCATGCTAATGAGGGCTTTTCAGAAGTAAAAGTTGTTGGGAGGGGGGGGGCCCACTCTTGCCGGTATTGTGGCTTAATAGTGGGACCTGGGAACTTGAGATGCAGCCCAACATGTAGCCCCTCGCCTGCCCTATCCGTCACTGTGTCATTCCCATCACTTTCCTGAATTGCCCAGATTTTCACACATGAAAACCTTAGCGAGCATCGGCGAAATACAAAAATGTTCTGGTCGCCCATTGACTTCAATGGGGTTCGTTGTTCGAAACGAACCCTCGAGCATCACGGGAAGTTCGTTACGAATAACGAACACCCGAACATTTTGGTGTTCGCTCATCTCTAGTCATAATGCAAAATTCCATTATGATGTCATAATGCAAAATTCCATTATGATATCATAATGTAAAATTCCATTATGATGTCATAATGCAAAATTCCATTATGATGTCATAATGCAAAATTCCATTATGATGTCATAATGTAAAATTCCATTATGATGTCATAATGCAAAATTCCATTATGATGTCATAATGCAAAATTCCATTATGATGTCATAATGTAAAATTCCATTATGATGTCATAATGCAAAATTCCATTATGATGTCATAATGCAAAATTCCATTATGATGTCATAATGTAAAATTCCATTATGATGTCATAATGCAAAATTCCATTATGATGTCATAATGTAGAATTCCATTATGATGTTATAATGCAAAATTCAATTATGATGTCATAATGCAAAATTCCATTATGATGTCATAATGTAACATTCCATTATGATGTCATAATGCAAAATTCCATTACGATGTCATAATGTAAAATTCCATTATGATGGCATAAAGCAACATTCCATTATGATGTCATAATGCAAAATTCCATTATGATGTCATAAAGCAACATTCTATTATGATGTCATAATGCAAAATTCCATTATGATGTCATAATGTAAAATTCCATTATGATGTCATAATGTAAAATTCCATTATGATGTCATAAAGCAACATTCCATTATGATGTCATAATGCAAAATTCCATTATGATGTCATAATGTAAAATTCCATTATAATGTCATAATGTAACATTCCATTATAATGTCATATTGCAAAATTCCATTATGATGTCATAATGTAAAATTCCATTAAGATGTCATAAAGCAACATTCCATTATGATGTCATAATGCAAAATTCCATTATGATGTCATAATGTAACATTCCATTATGATGTCATAATGCAAAATGCCATTACGATGTCATAATGTAAAATTCCATTATGATGTCATAAAGCAACATTCCATTATGATGTCATTATGTAAAATTCCATTATGATGTCATAAAGCAACATTCCATTATGATGTCATTATGTAAAATTCCATTATGATGTCATAAAGCAACATTCCATTATGATGTCATTATGTAAAATTCCATTATGATGTCATAAAGCAGCATTCCATTATGATGTCATAATGCAAAATTCCATTATAATGTCATAATGTAACATTCCATTATGATGTCATAATGCAAAATTCCATTATGATGTCATAATGTAAAACTCCATTATGATGTCATAAAGCAACATTCCATTATGATGTCATAATGCAAAATTCCATTATGATGTCATAATGTAACATTCCATTATGATGTCATAATGCAACATTCCATTATGATGTCATAATGCACAATTCCATTATGATGTCATAATGCATCATTCCATTATGATGTCATAATGCAAAATTCCATTATGATGTCATAATGTAAAATTCCATTATGATGTCATAAAGCAACATTCCATTATGATGTCATAATGCAAAATTCCATTATGATGTCATAATGTAAAATTCAATTATGATGTCATAATGTAAAATTCCATTATGATGTCATAATGTAACATTCCATTATGATGTCATAATGTAAAATTCCATTATGATGTCATAATGTAACATTCCATTATGATGTCATAATGCAAAATTCCATTATGATGTCATAATGTAACATTCCATTATGATGTCATAATGCAAAATTCCATTACGATGTCATAATATAAAATTCCATTATGATGTCATAATGTAACATTCAATTATGATGTCATAATGCAAAATTCCATTATGATGTCATAATGTAAAATTCCATTATGTCATAAAGCAACATTCCATTATGATGTCATAATGCAAAATTCCATTATGATGTCATAATGTAACATTCCATTATGATGTCATAATGCAAAATTCCATTATGATGTCATAATGCAACATTCCATTATGATGTCATAATGCAAAATTCCATTATGATGTCATAATGCAACATCCCATTATGATGTCATAATGCAAAATTCCATTATGATGTCATAATGCAAAATTCCATTATGATATCATAATGTAAAATTCCATTATGATGTCATAATGCAAAATTCCATTATGATGTCATAATGTAAAATTCCATTATGATGTCATAATGTAACATTCCATTATGATGTCATAATGTAAAATTCCATTATGATGTCATAATGAAAAATTCCATTACGATGTCATAATGTAAAATTCCATTATGATGTCATAATGTAACAATCCATTATGATGTCATAATGCAAAATTCCATTATGATGTCATAATGTAAAATTCCATTATGATGTCATAAAGCAACATTCCATTATGATGTCATAATGCAACATTCCATTATGATGTCATAATGCAACATTCCATTATGATGTCATAATGCATCATGCCATTATGATGTCATAATGCAAAATTCCATTATGATGTCATAATGCAAAATTCCATTATGATGTCATAATGCAAAATTCCATTATGATGTCATAATGCAAAATTCCATTATGATGTCATAATGCAAAATTCCATTATGATGTCATAATGTAAAATTCCATTATGTCATAATGTAAAATTCCATTATGATGTCATAATGCAACATTCCATTATGATGTCATAATGCAAAATTCCATTATGATGTCATAATGTAACATTCCATTATGATGTCATAATGCAAAATTCCATTATGATGTCATAATGCAACATTCCATTATGATGTCATAAAGCAACATTCCATTATGATGTCATAATGCACAATTCCATTATGATGCCATAATGCAAAATTCCATTATGATGTCATAATGCAACATTCCATTATGATGCTATAATGCAAAATTCCATTATGATGTCTTAATGCAACATTCCATTATGATGTCATAATGCAAAACTCCATTATGATGTCATAATGTAACATTCCATTATGATGTCATAATGCAAAATTCCATTACAATGTCATAATGCAAAATTCCATTAAGATGTCATAATGTAAAATTCCATTATGATGTCATAAAGCAACATTCCATTATGATGTCATAATGTAACATTCCATTATGATGTCATAATGCAAAATTCCATTATGATGTCATAATGTAACATTCCATTATGATGTCATAATGCAAAATTCCATTATGATGTCATAATGCAAAATTCCATTTTGATGTCATAATGAAACATTCCATTGTGATGTCATAATGCAAAATTCCATTATGATGTCATAATGCAAAATTCCATTATGATGTCATAATGTAAAATTCCATTATGATGTCATAATGCAAAATTCCCTTTTGATGTCATAATGTAACATTCCATTATGATGTCATAATGCAAAATTCCCTTTTGATGTCATAATGTAACATTCCATTATGATGTCATAATGCAAAATTCCCTTTTGATGTCATAATGTAACATTCCATTATGATGTCATAATGCAAAATTCCATTGTGAGGTCATAATGTAAAATTCGATTAAGATGTCATAATGTAACATTCCATTATGATGTCATAATGTAAGATTCCATTATGAAGTCATAATGTAACATTCCATTATGATGTCATAATGCAAAATTCCATTATGATGTCATAATGCAACATCCCATTATGATGTCATAATGCAAAATTCCATTATGATGTCATAATGCAAAATTCCATTATGATGTCATAATGTAACATTCCATTATGATGTCATAATGTAAAATTCCATTATGATGTCATAATGCAAAATTCCATTATGATTTCATAATGCAAAATTCCATTATGATGTCATAATGCAAAATTCCATTATGATGTCATAATGCAAAATTACATTATGATGTCATAATGCAAAATTCCATTATGATGTCATAATGCAAAATTCCATTATGATGTCATAATGCAAAATTCCATTATGATGTCATAATGTAAAATTCCATTATGATGTCATAATGCAAAATTCTATTATGATGTCATAATGTAACATTCCATTATGATGTCATAATGCAACATTCCATTATGATGTCATAATGCAAAATTCCATTATGATGTCATAATCTAAAATTCCATTATGATGTCATAATGCAAAATTTCATTATGATATCATAATGTAAAATTCCATTATGATGTCATAATGCATAATTCCATTATGATGTCATAATGTAACATTCCATTATGATGTCAGAATGTAACATTCCATTATGATGTCATAAAGCAACATTCCATTATGATGTCATAACGCAAAATTCCATTATGATGTCATAATGTAACATTCAATTATGATGTCATAATGCAAAATTCCATTACGATGTCATAATGTAACATTCCATTACGATGTCATAATGCAAAATTCCATTACGATGTCATAATGTAAAATTCCATTATGATGGCATAAAGCAACATTCCATTATGATGTCATAATGCAAAATTCCATTATGATGTCATAAAGCAACATTCTATTATGATGCCATAATGCAAAATTCCATTATGATGTCATAATGGAATGTTACATTATGACATCATAATGGAATTTTGCATTATGATATCATAATGTAAAATTCCATTATGATGTCATAATGCAAAATTCCATTATGGTGTCATAATGTAACATTCCATTATGATGTCATAATGCAAAATTCCATTACGATGTCATAATGTAAAATTCCATTATAATGTCATAATGTAACATTCCATTATAATGTCATAATGCAAAATTCCATTATGATGTCATAATGTAAAATTCCATTAAGATGTCATAAAGCAACATTCCATTATGATGTCATAATGCAAAATTCCATTATGATGTCATAATGTAACATTCCATTATGATGTCATAATGCAAAATGCCATTACGATGTCATAATGTAAAATTCCATTATGATGTCATAAAGCAACATTCCATTATGATGTCATTATGTAAAATTCCATTATGATGTCATAAAGCAACATTCCATTATGATGTCATTATGTAAAATTCCATTATGATGTCATAAAGCAACATTCCATTATGATGTCATAATGCAAAATTCCATTATAATGTCATAATGTAACATTCCATTATGATGTCATAATGCAAAATTCCATTATGATGTCATAATGTAAAATTCCATTATGATGTCATAAAGCAACATTCCATTATGATGTCATAATGCAAAATTCCATTATGATGTCATAATGTAACATTCCATTTTGATGTCATAATGCAAAATTCCATTATGATGTCATAATGCAACATTCCATTACGATGTCATAATATAAAATTCCATTATGATGTCATAATGTAACATTCAATTATGATGTCATAATGCAAAATTCCATTATGATGTCATAATGTAAAATTCCATTATGATGTCATAAAGCAACATTCCATTATGATGTCATAATGCAAAATTCCATTATGATGTCATAATGTAACATTCCATTATGATGTCATAATGCAAAATTCCATTATGATATCATAATGTAAAATTCCATTATGATGTCATAATGCAAAATTCCATTATGATGTCATAATGTAAAATTCCATTATGATGTCATAAAGCAACATTCCATTATGATGTCAGAATGCAAAATTCCATTATGATGTCATAATGCAACATCCCATTATGATGTCATAATGCAAAATTCCATTATGATGTCATAATGCAAAATTCCATTATGATGTCATAATGCAAAATTCCATTATGATGTCATAATGTAAAATTCCATTATGATGTCATAATGCAAAATTCCATTATGATGTCATAATGTAAAATTCCATTATGATGTCATAATGTAACATTCCATTATGATGTCATAATGTAAAATTCCATTATGATGTCATAATGCAAAATTCCATTACGATGTCATAATGTAAAATTCCATTATGATGTCATAATGTAACATTCCATTATGATGTCATAATGCAAAATTCCATTATGATGTCATAATGTAAAATTCCATTATGATGTCATAAAGCAACATTCCATTATGATGTCATAATGCAACATTCCATTATGATGTCATAATGCAAAATTCCATTATGATGTCATAATGCAAAATTCCATTACGATGTCATAATGTAAAATTCCATTATGATGGCATAAAGCAACATTCCATTATGATGTCATAATGCAAAATTCCATTATGATGTCATAAAGCAACATTCTATTATGATGCCATAATGCAAAATTCCATTATGATGTCATAATGTAAAATTCCATTATGATGTCATAAAGCAACATTCCATTATGATGTCATAATGCAAAATTCCATTATGATGTCATAATGTAAAATTCCATTATGATGTCTTAATGCAACATTCCATTATGATGTCATAATGCAAAACTCCATTATGATGTCATAATGTAACATTCCATTATGATGTCATAATGCAAAATTCCATTACAATGTCATAATGCAAAATTCCATTAAGATGTCATAATGTAAAATTCCATTATGATGTCATAAAGCAACATTCCATTATGATGTCATAATGTAACATTCCATTATGATGTCATAATGCAAAATTCCATTATGATGTCATAATGTAACATTCCATTATGATGTCATAATGCAAAATTCCATTATGATGTCATAATGCAAAATTCCATTTTGATGTCATAATGAAACATTCCATTGTGATGTCATAATGCAAAATTCCATTATGATGTCATAATGCAAAATTCCATTATGATGTCATAATGTAAAATTCCATTATGATGTCATAATGCAAAATTCCCTTTTGATGTCATAATGTAACATTCCATTATGATGTCATAATGCAAAATTCCCTTTTGATGTCATAATGTAACATTCCATTATGATGTCATAATGCAAAATTCCCCTTTGATGTCATAATGTAACATTCCATTATGATGTCATAATGCAAAATTCCATTGTGAGGTCATAATGTAAAATTCGATTAAGATGTCATAATGTAACATTCCATTATGATGTCATAATGTAAGATTCCATTATGAAGTCATAATGTAACATTCCATTATGATGTCATAATGCAAAATTCCATTATGATGTCATAATGCAACATCCCATTATGATGTCATAATGCAAAATTCCATTATGATGTCATAATGTAACATTCCATTATGATGTCATAATGTAACATTCCATTATGATGTCATAATGTAAAATTCCATTATGATGTCATAATGCAAAATTCCATTATGATTTCATAATGCAAAATTCCATTATGATGTCATAATGCAAAATTCCATTATGATGTCATAATGCAAAATTACATTATGATGTCATAATGCAAAATTCCATTATGATGTCATAATGCAAAATTCCATTATGATGTCATAATGCAAAATTCCATTATGATGTCATAATGTAAAATTCCATTATGATGTCATAATGCAAAATTCTATTATGATGTCATAATGTAACATTCCATTATGATGTCATAATGCAACATTCCATTATGATGTCATAATGCAACATTCCATTATGATGTCATAATGCACAATTCCATTATGATGTCATAATCTAAAATTCCATTATGATGTCATAATGCAAAATTTCATTATGATATCATAATGTAAAATTCCATTATGATGTCATAATGCATAATTCCATTATGATGTCATAATGTAACATTCCATTATGATGTCATAATGTAACATTCCATTATAATGTCATAATGCAAAATTCCATTATGATGTCAGAATGTAACATTCCATTATGATGTCATAAAGCAACATTCCATTATGATGTCATAACGCAAAATTCCATTATGATGTCATAATGTAACATTCAATTATGATGTCATAATGCAAAATTCCATTACGATGTCATAATGTAACATTCCATTACGATGCCATAATGCAAAATTCCATTACGATGTCATAATGTAACATTCCATTACGATGTCATAATGCAAAATTCCATTACGATGTCATAATGTAAAATTCCATTATGATGGCATAAAGCAACATTCCATTATGATGTCATAATGCAAAATTCCATTATGATGTCATAAAGCAACATTCTATTATGATGCCATAATGCAAAATTCCATTATGATGTCATAATGGAATGTTACATTATGACATCATAATGGAATTTTGCATTATGATATCAAAATGTAAAATTCCATTATGATGTCATAATGCAAAATTCCATTATGGTGTCATAATGTAACATTCCATTATGATGTCATAATGCAAAATTCCATTACGATGTCATAATGTAAAATTCCATTATAATGTCATAATGTAACATTCCATTATAATGTCATAATGCAAAATTCCATTATGATGTCATAATGTAAAATTCCATTAAGATGTCATAAAGCAACATTCCATTATGATGTCATAATGCAAAATTCCATTACGATGTCATAATGTAACATTCCATTATGATGTCGTAATGCAAAATGCCATTACGATGTCATAATGTAAAATTCCATTATGATGTCATAAAGCAACATTCCATTATGATGTCATTATGTAAAATTCCATTATGATGTCATAAAGCAACATTCCATTATGATGTCATTATGTAAAATTCCATTATGATGTCATAAAGCAACATTCCATTATGATGTCATAATGCAAAATTCCATTATAATGTCATAATGTAACATTCCATTATGATGTCATAATGCAAAATTCCATTACGATGCCATAATGTAAAATTCCATTATGATGTCATAATGTAACATTCCATTATGATGTCATAATGCAAAATTCCATTATGATGTCATAATGCAAAATTCCATTATGATGTCATAATGTAAAACTCCATTATGATGTCATAAAGCAACATTCCATTATGATGTCATAATGCAAAATTCCATTATGATGTCATAATGTAACATTCCATTATGATGTCATAATGCAACATTCCATTATGATGTCATAATGCAAAATTCCATTATGATGTCATAATGCATCATTCCATTATGATGTCATAATGCAACATTCCATTACGATGTCATAATATAAAATTCCATTATGATGTCATAATGTAACATTCAATTATGATGTCATAATGCAAAATTCCATTATGATGTCATAATGTAAAATTCCATTATGATGTCATAAAGCAACATTCCATTATGATGTCATAATGCAAAATTCCATTATGATGTCATAATGTAACATTCCATTATGATGTCATAATGCAAAATTCCATTATGATGTCATAATGCAACATTCCATTACGATGTCATAATATAAAATTCCATTATGATGTCATAATGTAACATTCAATTATGATGTCATAATGCAAAATTCCATTATGATGTCATAATGTAAAATTCCATTATGATGTCATAAAGCAACATTCCATTATGATGTCATAATGCAAAATTCCATTATGATGTCATAATGTAACATTCCATTATGATGTCATAATGCAAAATTCCATTATGATATCATAATGTAAAATTCCATTATGATGTCATAATGCAAAAGTCCATTATGATGTCATAATGTAAAATTCCATTATGATGTCATAAAGCAACATTCCATTATGATGTCAGAATGCAAAATTCCATTATGATGTCATAATGCAACATCCCATTATGATGTCATAATGCAAAATTCCATTATGATGTCATAATGCAAAATTCCATTATGATGTCATAATGCAAAATTCCATTATGATGTCATAATGTAAAATTCCATTATGATGTCATAATGCAAAATTCCATTATGATGTCATAATGTAAAATTCCATTATGATGTCATAATGTAACATTCCATTATGATGTCATAATGTAAAATTCCATTATGATGTCATAATGCAAAATTCCATTACGATGTCATAATGTAAAATTCCATTATGATGTCATAATGTAACATTCCATTATGATGTCATAATGCAAAATTCCATTATGATGTCATAATGTAAAATTCCATTATGATGTCATAAAGCAACATTCCATTATGATGTCATAATGCAACATTCCATTATGATGTCATAATGCAAAATTCCATTATGATGTCATAATGCAAAATTCCATTACGATGTCATAATGTAAAATTCCATTATGATGGCATAAAGCAACATTCCATTATGATGTCATAATGCAAAATTCCATTATGATGTCATAAAGCAACATTCTATTATGATGCCATAATGCAAAATTCCATTATGATGTCATAATGTAAAATTCCATTATGATGTCATAAAGCAACATTCCATTATGATGTCATAATGCAAAATTCCATTATGATGTCATAATGTAAAATTCCATTATGATGTCACAATGCAACATTCCATTATGATGTCATTATGTAACATTCCATTATGATGTCATAATGCAACATCCCATTATGATGTCATAATGCAACATTCCATTATGATGTCATAATGCAAAATTCCATTATGATGTCATAATGCATCATTCCATTATGATGTCATAATGGAATGTTACATTATGACATCATAATGGAATTTTGCATTATGATATCATAATGTAAAATTCCATTATGATGTCATAATGCAAAATTCCATTATGGTGTCATAATGTAACATTCCATTATGATGTCATAATGCAAAATTCCATTACGATGTCATAATGTAAAATTCCATTATAATGTCATAAAGTTACATTCCATTATAATGTCATAATGCAAAATTCCATTATGATGTCATAATGTAAAATTCCATTAAGATGTCATAAAGCAACATTCCATTATGATGTCATAATGCAAAATTCCATTATGATGTCATAATGTAACATTCCATTATGATGTCATAATGCAAAATGCCATTACGATGTCATAATGTAAAATTCCATTATGATGTCATAAAGCAACATTCCATTATGATGTCATTATGTAAAATTCCATTATGATGTCATAAACCAACATTCCATTATGATGTCATTATGTAAAATTCCATTATGATGTCATAAAGCAACATTCCATTATGATGTCATAATGCAAAATTCCATTATAATGTCATAATGTAACATTCCATTATGATGTCATAATGCAAAATTCCATTACGATGCCATAATGTAAAATTCCATTATGATGTCATAATGTAACATTCCATTATGATGTCATAATGCAAAATTCCATTATGATGTCATAATGCAAAATTCCATTATGATGTCATAATGTAAAACTCCATTATGATGTCATAAAGCAACATTCCATTATGATGTCATAATGCAAAATTCCATTATGATGTCATAATGTAACATTCCATTATGATGTCATAATGCAACATTCCATTATGATGTCATAATGCAAAATTCCATTATGATGTCATAATGCATCATTCCATTATGATGTCATAATGCAACATTCCATTATGATGTCATAATGCAAAATTCCATTACGATGTCATAATATAAAATTCCATTATGATGTCATAATGTAACATTCAATTATGATGTCATAATGCAAAATTCCATTATTATGTCATAATGTAAAATTCCATTATGATGTCATAAAGCAACATTCCATTATGATGTCATAATGCAAAATTCCATTATGATGTCATAATGTAACATTCCATTATGATGTCATAATGCAAAATTCCATTATGATGTCATAATGCAACATTCCATTACGATGTCATAATATAAAATTCCATTATGATGTCATAATGTAACATTCAATTATGATGTCATAATGCAAAATTCCATTATGATGTCATAATGTAAAATTCCATTATGATGTCATAAAGCAACATTCCATTATGATGTCATAATGCAAAATTCCATTATGATGTCATAATGTAACATTCCATTATGATGTCATAATGCAAAATTCCATTATGATATCATAATGTAAAATTCCATTATGATGTCATAATGCAAAATTCCATTATGATGTCATAATGTAAAATTCCATTATGATGTCATAAAGCAACATTCCATTATGATGTCAGAATGCAAAATTCCATTATGATGTCATAATGCAACATCCCATTATGATGTCATAATGCAAAATTCCATTATGATGTCATAATGCAAAATTCCATTATGATGTCATAATGCAAAATTCCATTATGATATCATAATGTAAAATTCCATTATGATGTCATAATGCAAAATTCCATTATGATGTCATAATGTAAAATTCCATTATGATGTCATAATGTAACATTCCATTATGATGTCATAATGTAAAATTCCATTATGATGTCATAATGCAAAATTCCATTACGATGTCATAATGTAAAATTCCATTATGATGTCATAATGTAACATTCCATTATGATGTCATAATTAGAGATGAGCGAACACCAAAATGTTCGGGTGTTCGTTATTCGTAACGAACTTCCCGTGATGCTCGAGGGTTCGTTTCGAACAACGAACCCCATTGAAGTCAATGGGCGACCAGAACATTTTTGTATTTCGCCGATGCTCGCTAAGGTTTTCATGTGTGAAAATCTGGGCAATTCAGGAAAGTGATGGGAATGACACAGTGACGGATAGGGCAGGCGAGGGGCTACATGTTGGGCTGCATCTCAAGTTCCCAGGTCCCACTATTAAGCCACAATACCGGCAAGAGTGGGCCCCCCCCCCTCCCAACAACTTTTACTTCTGAAAAGCCCTCATTAGCATGGCATACCTTTGCTAAGCACCACACTACCTCCAACAAAGCACAATCACTGCCTGCATGACACTCCACTGACACTTCTCCTGGGTTACATGCTGCCCAAACGGCCCCCCTCCCCCCCACAGCGCACACCAAAGTGTCCCTGCGCAGCCTTCAGCTGCCCTCATGCCACACCACGCTCATGTCTATTTAGAATTGCGTCTGCCATGACGAGGGACCGCAGGCACACACTGCAGAGGTTGGCACGGCTAGGCAGCGACCCTCTTTAAAAGTGGCGGAGCGATAGCCCACAATGCTGTACAGAAGCAATGATAAATAGAATCCTGTGCCACCGCCATCAGGAGCTGCACACGTGGGCATAGCAATGGGGAACCTATGTGCCACACACTATTCATTCTGTCAAGGTGTCTGCATGCCCCAGTCAGACCGGGCTTTTTAATTCATAGACACAGGCAGGTACAACTCCCTATTGTGAAGTCCCTGTCGACCCACAGCATGGGTGGCTCCCTGGAACCCACCGGCGGTACACAGAAATATCCCATTGCATTGCCCAACACAGCTGAGGTAGTAATGTCGTGCTTAATGCAGGTGGGCTTCGGCCCACACTGCATGCCCCAGTCTGACTGGGGTTCTTTATAAGTGTACAGATGTAGTAAAAACTCCGTGTGCACCTACAGCATGGGTGGGTGCCAGGAAGCCACCGGCGGTACATAGAAATATCCCATTGCATTGCCCAACACAGCTGAGGTAGTAATGTTGTGCTTAACCCTTTCCAATCCAATTTGTATATGGTTTTCCTAGGGGGCTTACTCTTTTTCTGCTGTTATACAACGGCGCTATATGCTGGCTAAAGCCAGTACTGCATGAGCTGACACGTAGGATAGGCTCCGACAGCAGAGAGGCTGGCAATATACAGTAAGAGAACCCCGACGGACGTCTACCAACAACGGAGCTGTACAGCCTTAAACCCTAATGTCTTCACAGGTCACACAGTGGACTGGAAAGGGTTAATGCAGGTGGGTTTCGGCCCACACTGCATGCCCCAGTCAGACTGGGGTTCTTTACAAGTGGACACATGTAGGTTTAACTCCCTGTGGACCCACTGCCTGGGTGGGTGCCAGGAAGCCACCGGCGGTACATAGAAATATCCCATTGCATTGCCCAACACAGCTGAGGTAGTAATGTCGTGCGTAATACAGGTGGGCTTCGGCCCACACTGCATGCCCCAGTCAGACGGGTTTTTTAGAAGTGTACAGAAGTATTAAAAACTCAGTGTGCACCTACAGCATGGGTGGCTCCCTGGAACCCACCGGCGGTACACAAAAATATCCCATTGCATTGCCCAACACAGCTGAGGTAACGTCAGCTGTAATGCAGGTGGGCTAAAAATTAATTTGATTACACTGTAGGCGAGGGCCCACAAAAATTGCTGTATCAACAGTACTAATGTACATCCCAAAAATTGGCCATGGCCAGCCAAGAGGGCAGGTGAAACCCATTAATCGCTTTGGTTAATGTGGCTTAAGTGGTAACTAGGCCTGGAGGCAGCCCAGTGTAACGAAAAATTGGTTCAAGTTAAAGTTCCAATGCTTTTAAGCGCATTGAAACTTATAAAAATTGTTCAGAAAAATTATTTGAGTGAGCCTTGTGGCCCTAAGAAAAATTGCCCGTTCAGCGTGATTACGTGAGGTTTCACGAGGAGGAACAGGAGGAGGAGGAGGAGGAATATTAGACACAGATTGATGAAGCACAAATGTCCCCGTTTTGGATGGTGAGAGAGAACGTAGCTTCCATCCGCGGGTGCAGCCTACGTATTGCTTACGTATCGCTGCTGTCCGCTGGTGGAGAACAGAAGTCTGGCGAAATCCAGCCTTTGTTCATCTTGATGAGTGTTAGCCTGTCGGCACTGTCGGTTGACAAGCGGCTACGCTTATCGGTGATGATTCCCCCAGCCGCACTAAACACCCTCTCCGACAACACGCTAGCCGCAGGACAAGCAAGCACCTCAAGGGCATACAGGGCTAGTTCAGGCCACGTGTCCAGCTTCGACACCCAGTAGTTGTAGGGGGCAGAGGCGTCACCAAGGATGGTCGTGCGATCCGCTACGTACTCCCTCACCATCCTTTTGCAGTGCTCCCGCCGACTCAGCCGTGACTGGGGAGCGGTGACACAGTCTTGGTGGGGAGCCATAAAGCTGGCCAGGCCCTTAAAGACTGTTGCACTGCCTGGGATGTACATGCTGCTCGATCTACGCACATCCCCTGCAACATGGCCCTCGGAACTGCGCCTTCTGCCACTAGCGCTGTCGGCTGGGAATTTTACCATCAGCTTGTCCGCAAGGGTCCTGTGGTATAGCAACACTCTCGAACCCCTTTCCTCTTCGGGAATCAGAGTGGGCAGGTTCTCCTTATACCGTGGATCGAGCAGTGTGTACACCCAGTAATCCGTAGTGGCCAGAATGCGTGCAACGCGAGGGTCACGAGAAAGGCATCCTAACATGAAGTCAGCCATGTGTGCCAGGGTACCTGTACGCAACACATGGCTGTCTTCACTAGGAAGATCACTTTCAGGATCCTCCTCCTCCTCCTCCTCCTCAGGCCATACACGCTGAAAGGATGACAGGCAATCAGCCGGTGTACCGTCAGCAGCGGGCCAAGCTGTCTCTTCCCCCTCCTCCTCATCCTCCTCATGCTCCTCCTCCTCCTCCTGTACGCGCTGAGAAATAGACAGGAGGGTGCCCTGACTATCCAGCGGCATACTGTCTTCCCCCGCCCCCGTTTCCGAGCGCAAAGCAGCTGCCTTTATGGTTTGCAGGGAATTTCTCAAGATGCATAGCAGAGGAATGGTGACGCTAATGATTGTAGCATCGCCGCTCACCACCTGGGTAGACTCCTCAAAATTACCAAGGACATGGCAGATGTCTGCCAACCAGGCCCACTCTTCTGAAAGGAATTGAGGAGGCTGACTCCCACTGCGCCGCCCATGTTGGAGTTGGTATTCGACTATAGCTCTACGCTGTTCATAGAGCCTGGCCAACATGTGGAGCGTAGAGTTCCACCGTGTGGGCACGTCGCACAGCAGTCGGTGCACTGGCAGCTTAAAGTGATGTTGCAGGGTGCGCAGGGTGGCAGCGTCCGTGTGGGACTTGCGGAAATGTGCGCAGAGCCGGCGCGCCTTTACGAGCAGGTCTGACAAGCGTGGGTAGCTTTTCAGAAACCGCTGAACCACCAAATTAAAGACGTGGGCCAGGCATGGCACGTGCGTGAGGCTGCCGAGCTGCAGAGCCGCCACCAGGTTACGGCCGTTGTCACACACGACCATGCCCGGTTGGAGGCTCAGCGGCGCAAGCCAGCGGTCGGTCTGCTGTGTCAGACCCTGCAGCAGTTCGTGGGCCGTGTGCCTCTTATCGCCTAAGCTGAGTAGTTTCAGCACGGCCTGCTGACGCTTGCCCACCGCTGTGCTGCCACACCGCGCGACACCGACTGCTGGCGACATGCTGCTGCTAACACATCTTGATTGTGAGACAGAGGAGGAGGAGGAGGAGGAGGAGGGTGCTTTAGTGGAGGAAGCATACACCTCCGCAGATACCACCACCGAGCTGGGGCCCGCAATTCTGGGGGTGGGTAGGACGTGAGCGGTCCCAGGCTCTGACTCTGTCCCAGCCTCCACTAAATTCACCCAATGTGCCGTCAGGGAGATGTAGTGGCCCTGCCCGCCTGTGCTTGTCCACGTGTCCGTAGTTAAGTGGACCGTGGCAGTAACCGCGTTGGTGAGGGCGCGCACAATGTTGCGGGAGACGTGGTCGTGCAGGGCTGGGACGGCACATCGGGAAAAGTAGTGGCGACTGGGAACTGAGTAGCGCGGGGCCGCCGCCTCCATGATACTTTTGAAGGACTCCGTTTCCACAACCCTATACGGCAGCATCTCAAGGCTGATGAATTTTGCGATGCGGACGGTTAACGTTTGAGCGTGCGGGTGCGTGGCGGCGTACTTGCGCTTGCGCTCGAACACTTGCGCAAGCGACGGCTGAACGGTGCGCTGAACTACACTGCTGGATGGGGCCGAGGACAGCGGAGATGAGGGTGTGGGTGCAGGCCATGAGGCGGTAGTGCCTGTGTCCTGAGAGGGGGGTTGCATCTCAGTGGCAGGTTGGGGCACAGGGGGAGAGGCAGGGGTGCAAACCGGAGGCGGTGAACGGCCTTTGTCCCACCTTGCGGGGTGCTTGGCCATCATATGTCTGCGCATGGTGGTGGTGGTGAGGCTGTTGGTGTTGGCTCCCCGGCTGAGCTTTGCGCGACAAAGGTTGCACACCACTGTTCGTCGGTCGTCAGGCGTCTCTGTGAAAAACTGCCAGACCTTAGAGCACCTCGGCCTCCGCAGGGTGGCATGGCGCGAGGGGGCGCTTTGGGAAACACTTGGTGGATTATTCGGTCTGGCCCTGCCTCTACCCCTGGCCACTGCACTGCCTCTTGCAACCTGCCCTGCTGATGCCCTTGACTCCCCCTCTGAAGACCTGTCCTCCTGAGTAAGCGTTGCACACCAGGTGGGGTCAGTCACCTCATCGTCCTGCTGCTCTTCCTCCGAATCCTCTGTGCGCTGCTCCCTGGGACTTACTGCCCTTACTACTACCTCACTGCAAGACAACTGTGTCTGATCGTCATCGTCCTCCTCACCCACAGAAAGTTGTTGAGACAGTTGGCGGAAGTCCCCAGCCTCTTCCCCCGGACCCCGGGAACTTTCGAATGGTTGGGCATCAGTGACGATAAACTCCTCTGGTGGGAGAGGAACCGCTGCTGCCCAATCTAAGCAGGGGCCCGAGAACAGTTCCTGGGAGTGTTCCCGCTCCTGAGCAGGTGTCATTGTAGTGGAGTGAGGAGGCTGGGAGGAAGGAGGAGCAGCAGACAGAGGATTCGGATTGGCAGCAGTGGACGGCGCAGAACTGCGGGTAGACGATAGGTTGCTCGAAGCACTTTCTGCCATCCAGGACAGGACCTGCTCACACTGCTCATTTTCTAATAACCGTCTCCCACGTGGACCCATTAATTGGGCGATGAATGTGGGGACGCCAGAAACGTGCCTCTCTCCTAATCGCGCAGCAGACAGCTGCGACACACCTGGATCAGGAGCTTGGCCTGTGCCCACACCCTCACTTGGCCCTCCGCGTCCTCGGCCACGTCCACGTCCACGTCCTCTAGGCTTACCCCTACCCCTCAGCATGCTGTATTACCAGTGATTAGATTTCCCAGGCAGGAAATAAATTGGCGCAAGACTGCAGGGCAAATATAATTTTTGCCCTTTTTGGAAAACGAAAGGCCCCACTGCCTCTAGTGAATGAATTATCTAAGTTTAATAACTGTGCTGTGTCCCTGCTTATGTGTCACAGAACGTGAGGGTAGCAGAGTTATTATAACTCTTGGAGAGCAGGTATTTTTTTTCCCAATTAAGGAAAGCAAATGGCGAAGCCAGCAGTAAAGCGTAGCTGGCTGCGTATGATTTAGCAATGTTTTTCACACAGCTCACACGTGTCCACCGCCCGTAAGGACGGACAGAGGCTGGACAAATAGATTTGTTTTCAGTTTTTTCCCACCAACAGGCAGCACTGCGTATATTCTATGAACCTGAGAAGTTTAATAACTGTGCTGTGTCCCTGCTTATGTGTCACAGAACGTGAGGGTAGCAGAGTTATTATAACTCTTGGAGAGCAGGTATTTTTTTTCCCAATTAAGGAAAGCAAATGGCGAAGCCAGCAGTAAAGCGTAGCTGGCTGCGTATGATTTAGCAATGTTTTTCACACAGCTCACACGTGTCCACCGCCCGTAAGGACGGACACAGGCTGGACAAATAGATTTCTTTTCAGTTTTTTCCCACCAACAGGCAGCACTGCGTATATTCAATGAACCTGAGAAGTTTAATAACTGTGCTGTGTCCCTGCTTATGTGTCACAGAACGTGAGGGTAGCAGAGTTATTATAACTCTTGGAGAGCAGGTATTTTTTTTCCCAATTAAGGAAAGCAAATGGCGAACCTAGCAGTAAAGCGTAGCTGGCTGCGTATGATTTAGCAATGTTTTTCACGCAGCTCACACGTCTCCACAGGCGTAAGGACGGACACAGGCTGGACAAATAGATTTGTTTTCAGTTTTTTCCCACCAACAGGCAGCACTGCGTATATTCAATGAACCTGCGAAGTTTAATAACTGCGCTGTGTCCCTGCTTATGTGTCACAGAACGTGAGGGTAGCAGAGTTATTATAACTCTTGGAGAGCAGGTATTTTTTTTCCCAATTAAGGAAAGCAAATGGCGAACCTAGCAGTAAAGCGTAGCTGGCTGCGTATGATTTAGCAATGTTTTTCACGCAGCTCACACGTCTCCACAGGCGTAAGGACGGACACAGGCTGGACAAATAGATTTGTTTTCAGTTTTTTCCCACCAACAGGCAGCACTGCGTATATTCAATGAACCTGCGAAGTTTAATAACTGCGCTGTGTCCCTGCTTATGTGTCACAGAACGTGAGGGTAGCAGAGTTATTATAACTCTTGGAGAGCAGGTATTTTTTTTCCCAATTAAGGAAAGCAAATGGCGAAGCCAGCAGTAAAGCGTAGCTGGCTGCGTATGATTTAGCAATGTTTTTCACACAGCTCACACGTGTCCACCGCCCGTAAGGACGGACAGAGGCTGGACAAATAGATTTGTTTTCAGTTTTTTCCCACCAACAGGCAGCACTGCGTATATTCTATGAACCTGAGAAGTTTAATAACTGTGCTGTGTCCCTGCTTATGTGTCACAGAACGTGAGGGTAGCAGAGTTATTATAACTCTTGGAGAGCAGGTATTTTTTTTCCCAATTAAGGAAAGCAAATGGCGAAGCCAGCAGTAAAGCGTAGCTGGCTGCGTATGATTTAGCAATGTTTTTCACACAGCTCACACGTGTCCACCGCCCGTAAGGACGGACACAGGCTGGACAAATAGATTTCTTTTCAGTTTTTTCCCACCAACAGGCAGCACTGCGTATATTCAATGAACCTGAGAAGTTTAATAACTGTGCTGTGTCCCTGCTTATGTGTCACAGAACGTGAGGGTAGCAGAGTTATTATAACTCTTGGAGAGCAGGTATTTTTTTTCCCAATTAAGGAAAGCAAATGGCGAACCTAGCAGTAAAGCGTAGCTGGCTGCGTATGATTTAGCAATGTTTTTCACGCAGCTCACACGTCTCCACAGGCGTAAGGACGGACACAGGCTGGACAAATAGATTTGTTTTCAGTTTTTTCCCACCAACAGGCAGCACTGCGTATATTCAATGAACCTGCGAAGTTTAATAACTGCGCTGTGTCCCTGCTTATGTGTCACAGAACGTGAGGGTAGCAGAGTTATTATAACTCTTGGAGAGCAGGTATTTTTTTTCCCAATTAAGGAAAGCAAATGGCGAACCTAGCAGTAAAGCGTAGCTGGCTGCGTATGATTTAGCAATGTTTTTCACGCAGCTCACACGTCTCCACAGGCGTAAGGACGGACACAGGCTGGACAAATAGATTTGTTTTCAGTTTTTTCCCACCAACAGGCAGCACTGCGTATATTCAATGAACCTGCGAAGTTTAATAACTGCGCTGTGTCCCTGCTTATGTGTCACAGAACGTGAGGGTAGCAGAGTTATTATAACTCTTGGAGAGCAGGTATTTTTTTTCCCAATTAAGGAAAGCAAATGGCGAACCCAGCAGTAAAGCGTAGCTGGCTGCGTATGATTTAGCAATGTTTTTCACGCAGCTCACACGTGTCCACCGCCCGTAAGGACGGACAGAGGCTGGACAAATAGATTTGTTTTCAGTTTTTTCCCACCAACAGGCAGCACTGCGTATATTCTATGAATAATAACGGTGTTGTGGCCCTGCCTATACAATTCTTTCCCTGCAGTATCAATGGAGGGTGCAATGCTCTGCAGAGGCGATTTTGAGAAGCCCAAAAAAAATGCAGCACAGCCAACAGCAGCCTGGACAGTACTGCACACGGATAAATATGGCCCTAGAAAGGACCGTTGAGGTTCTTGAAGGCTACACTCACTCCTAACACTCTCCCTGCCTATGCAGCACTTCTGTCCCTAATGCCAGGTGCAACGGTCTGCAGAGGCGATTTTGAGAAAAAAAAAATCCCACTGCTAACAGCAGCCAACACACAGCTATCAGTGGCCCTAATAAGGACCTTTGGGGGGTCTTGAAGCCTACACTAACTACCAATTCTTTCCCTACAGCAGCTCCGGTATAAACAGCACTGTCCCTCATCTAACTCACACCGCATCTGAGGCGAACCGCGGGAGGGGCCGACTTTTATATTAGGCGAACACCTGATCTCGCCAGCCACTCACAGCAGGGGGGTGGTATAGGGCTTAAACGTTGCAGGGGGAAGTTGTAATGCCTTCCCTGTCTTTCAATTGGCCAGAAAAGCGCGCTAACGTCTCAGGGAAGGAAGTGAAAGTAACCAGAACACCGCATGGTGTTCGTCACGAATAACGAACATCCCGAACACCCTAATATTCGCACGAATATCAAGCTCGGACGAACGCGTTCGCTCATCTCTAGTCATAATGCAAAATTCCATTATGATGTCATAATGTAAAATTCCATTATGATGTCATAAAGCAACATTCCATTATGATGTCATAATGCAACATTCCATTATGATGTCATAATGCAACATTCCATTATGATGTCATAATGCATCATGCCATTATGATGTCATAATGCAAAATTCCATTATGATGTCATAATGCAAAATTCCATTATGATGTCATAATGTAAAATTCCATTATGATGTCATAATGTAAAATTCCATTATGATGTCATAAAGCAACATTCCATTATGATGTCATAATGCAAAATTCCATTATGATGTCATAATGTAAAATTCCATTATGATGTCATAATGCAACATTCCATTATGATGTCATAATGCAAAATTCCATTATGATGTCATAATGTAAAATTCCATTATGATGTCATAATGTAACATTCCATTATGATGTCATAATGCAACATTCCATTATGATGTCATAATGCAACATTCCATTATGATGTCATAATGCAACATTCCATTATGATGTCATAATGCAAAATTCCATTATGATGTCATAATGTAACATTCCATTATGATGTCACAATGCAACATTCCATTATGATGTCATAATGCAAAATTCTATTATGATGTCATAATGTAAAATTCCATTATGATGTCATAAAGCAACATTCCATTATGATGTCATAATGCAAAATTCCATTATGATGTCATAATGTAAAATTCCATTATGATGTCATAATGTAAAATTCCATTATGATGTCATAATGTAAAATTCCATTATGATGTCATAATGCAACATTCCATTATGATGTCATAATGTAACATTCCATTATGATGTCATAATGCAAAATTCCATTATGATGTCATAATGTAAAATTCCATTATGTCATAATGTAAAATTCCATTATGATGTCATAATGCAACATTCCATTATGATGTCATAATGCAAAATTCCATTATGATGTCATAATGTAACATTCCATTATGATGTCATAATGCAAAATTCCATTATGATGTCATAATGCAAAATTCCATTAAGATGTCATAATGTAAAATTCCATTATGATGTCATAAAGCAACATTCCATTATGATGTCATAATGCAACATTCCATTATGATGTCATAATGCAACATTCCATTATGATGTCATAATGTAACATTCCATTATAATGTCATAATGCAAAATTCCATTATGATGTCATAATGTAAAATTCCATTAAGATGTCATAAAGCAACATTCCATTATGATGTCATAATGCAAATTCCATTATGATGTCATAATGTAACATTCCATTAGGATGTCGTAATGCAAAATTCCATTACGATGTCATAATGTAAAATTCCATTATGATGTCATAAAGCAACATTCCATTATGATGTCATAATGCAAAATTCCATTATGATGTCATAATGTAAAATTCCATTATGATGTCATAAAGCAACATTCCATTATGATGTCATAATGCAACATTCCATTATGATGTCATAATGCAAAATTCCATTATGATGTCATAATGTAAAATTCCATTATGATGTCATAATGCAACATTCCATTATGATGTCATAATGCAACATTCCATTATGATGTCATAATGCAACATTCCATTATGATGTCATAATGCAAAATTCCATTAGGATGTCATAATGCATCATTCCATTATGATGTCATAATGCAAAATTCCATTAGGATGTCATAATGCATCATTCCATTATGATGTCATAATGCAAAATTCCATTAGGATGTCATAATGCATCATTCCATTATGATGTCATAATGCAAAATTCCATTATGATGTCATAATGCAAAATTCCATTATGATATCATAATGTAAAATTCCATTATGATGTCATAATACAAAATTCCATTATGATGTCATAATGTAACATTCCATTATGATGTCATAATGCAAAATTCCATTACGATGTCATAATGTAAAATTCCATTATGATGTCATAATGTAACATTCCATTATGATGTCATAATGCAACATTCCATTATGATGTCATAATTAGAGATGAGCGAACGCGTTCGTCCGAGCTTGATATTCGTGCGAATATTAGGGTGTTCGGGATGTTCGTTATTCGTGACGAACACCATGCGGTGTTCTGGTTACTTTCACTTCCTTCCCTGAGACGTTAGCGCGCTTTTCTGGCCAATTGAAAGACAGGGAAGGCATTACAACTTCCCCCTGCAACGTTTAAGCCCTATACCACCCCCCTGCTGTGAGTGGCTGGCGAGATCAGGTGTTCGCCTAATATAAAAGTCGGCCCCTCCCGCGGCTCGCCTCAGATGCGGTGTGAGTTAGATGAGGGACAGTGCTGTTTATACCGGAGCTGCTGTAGGGAAAGAATTGGTAGTTAGTGTAGGCTTCAAGACCCCCCAAAGGTCCTTATTAGGGCCACTGATAGCTGTGTGTTGGCTGCTGTTAGCAGTGGGATTTTTTTTTTTCTCAAAATCGCCTCTGCAGACCGTTGCACCTGGCATTAGGGACAGAAGTGCTGCATAGGCAGGGAGAGTGTTAGGAGTGAGTGTAGCCTTCAAGAACCTCAACGGTCCTTTCTAGGGCCATATTTATCCGTGTGCAGTACTGTCCAGGCTGCTGTTGGCTGTGCTGCATTTTTTTTGGGCTTCTCAAAATCGCCTCTGCAGAGCATTCCACCCTCCATTGATACTGCAGGGAAAGAATTGTATAGGCAGGGCCACAACACAGTTATTATTCATAGAATATACGCAGTGCTGCCTGTTGGTGGGAAAAAACTGAAAACAAATCTATTTGTCCAGCCTCTGTCCGTCCTTACGGGCGGTGGACACGTGTGAGCTGCGTGAAAAACATTGCTAAATCATACGCAGCCAGCTACGCTTTACTGCTGGGTTCGCCATTTGCTTTCCTTAATTGGGAAAAAAAATACCTGCTCTCCAAGAGTTATAATAACTCTGCTACCCTCACGTTCTGTGACACATAAGCAGGGACACAGCACAGTTATTAAACTTCTCAGGTTCATTGAATATACGCAGTGCTGCCTGTTGGTGGGAAAAAACTGAAAACAAATCTATTTGTCCAGCCTGTGTCCGTCCTTACGCCTGTGGAGACGTGTGAGCTGCGTGAAAAACATTGCTAAATCATACGCAGCCAGCTACGCTTTACTGCTGGGTTCGCCATTTGCTTTCCTTAATTGGGAAAAAAAATACCTGCTCTCCAAGAGTTATAATAACTCTGCTACCCTCACGTTCTGTGACACATAAGCAGGGACACAGCACAGTTATTAAACTTCTCAGGTTCATTGAATATACGCAGTGCTGCCTGTTGGTGGGAAAAAACTGAAAACAAATCTATTTGTCCAGCCTGTGTCCGTCCTTACGCCTGTGGAGACGTGTGAGCTGCGTGAAAAACATTGCTAAATCATACGCAGCCAGCTACGCTTTACTGCTGGGTTCGCCATTTGCTTTCCTTAATTGGGAAAAAAAATACCTGCTCTCCAAGAGTTATAATAACTCTGCTACCCTCACGTTCTGTGACACATAAGCAGGGACACAGCACAGTTATTAAACTTCTCAGGTTCATTGAATATACGCAGTGCTGCCTGTTGGTGGGAAAAAACTGAAAACAAATCTATTTGTCCAGCCTGTGTCCGTCCTTACGCCTGTGGAGACGTGTGAGCTGCATGAAAAACATTGCTAAATCATACGCAGCCAGCTACGCTTTACTGCTGGGTTCGCCATTTGCTTTCCTTAATTGGGAAAAAAAATACCTGCTCTCCAAGAGTTATAATAACTCTGCTACCCTCACGTTCTGTGACACATAAGCAGGGACACAGCACAGTTATTAAACTTCTCAGGTTCATTGAATATACGCAGTGCTGCCTGTTGGTGGGAAAAAACTGAAAACAAATCTATTTGTCCAGCCTGTGTCCGTCCTTACGCCTGTGGAGACGTGTGAGCTGCGTGAAAAACATTGCTAAATCATACGCACCCAGCTACGCTTTACTGCTGGGTTCGCCATTTGCTTTCCTTAATTGGGAAAAAAAATACCTGCTCTCCAAGAGTTATAATAACTCTGCTACCCTCACGTTCTGTGACACATAAGCAGGGACACAGCACAGTTATTAAACTTCTCAGGTTCATTGAATATACGCAGTGCTGCCTGTTGGTGGGAAAAAACTGAAAACAAATCTATTTGTCCAGCCTGTGTCCGTCCTTACGCCTGTGGAGACGTGTGAGCTGCGTGAAAAACATTGCTAAATCATACGCACCCAGCTACGCTTTACTGCTGGGTTCGCCATTTGCTTTCCTTAATTGGGAAAAAAAATACCTGCTCTGCCACAGTTAATAACTCTGCTACCCTCACGTTCTGTGACACATAAGCAGGGACACAGCACAGTTATTAAACTTAGATAATTCATTCACTAGAGGCAGTGGGGCCTTTCGTTTTCCAAAAAGGGCAACAATTATATTTGGCCTGCAGTCTTGCGCCAATTTATTTCCTGCCTGTGAAATCAAATCACTGGTAATACAGCATGCTGAGGGGTAGGGGTAGGCCTAGAGGACGTGGACGCGGCCGAGGACGCGGAGGGCCAAGTCAGGGTGTGGGCACAGGCCAAGCTCCTGATCCAGGTGTGTCGCAGCCGACTGCTGCGCGATTAGGAGAGAGGCACGTTTCTGGCGTCCCCACATTCATCGCCCAATTAATGGGTCCACGCGGGAGACGGTTATTAGAAAATGAGCAGTGTGAGCAGGTCCTGTCCTGGATGGCAGAAAGTGCTTCGAGCAACCTATCGTCTACCCGCAGTTCTGCGCCGTCCACTGCTGCCAATCCGAATCCTCTGTCTGCTGCTCCTCCTTCCTCCCAGCCTCCTCACTCCACTACAATGACACCTGCTCAGGAGCGGGAACACTCCCAGGAACTGTTCTCGGGCCCCTGCTTAGATTGGGCAGCAGCGGTTCCTCTCCCACCAGAGGAGTTTATCGTCACTGATGCCCAACCATTCGAAAGTTCCCGGGGTCCGGGGGAAGAGGCTGGGGACTTCCGCCAACTGTCTCAACAACTTTCTGTGGGTGAGGAGGACGATGACGATCAGACACAGTTGTCTTGCAGTGAGGTAGTAGTAAGGGCAGTAAGTCCCAGGGAGCAGCGCACAGAGGATTCGGAGGAAGAGCAGCAGGACGATGAGGTGACTGACCCCACCTGGTGTGCAACGCTTACTCAGGAGGACAGGTCTTCAGAGGGGGAGTCAAGGGCATCAGCAGGGCAGGTTGCAAGAGGCAGTGCAGTGGCCAGGGGTAGAGGCAGGGCCAGACCGAATAATCCACCAAGTGTTTCCCAAAGCGCCCCCTCGCGCCATGCCACCCTGCGGAGGCCGAGGTGCTCTAAGGTCTGGCAGTTTTTCACAGAGACGCCTGACGACCGACGAACAGTGGTGTGCAACCTTTGTCGCGCAAAGCTCAGCCGGGGAGCCAACACCAACAGCCTCACCACCACCACCATGCGCAGACATATGATGGCCAAGCACCCCGCAAGGTGGGACAAAGGCCGTTCACCGCCTCCGGTTTGCACCCCTGCCTCTCCCCCTGTGCCCCAACCTGCCACTGAGATGCAACCCCCCTCTCAGGACACAGGCACTACCGCCTCATGGCCTGCACCCACACCCTCATCTCCGCTGTCCTCGGCCCCATCCAGCAGTGTAGTTCAGCGCACCGTTCAGCCGTCGCTTGCGCAAGTGTTCGAGCGCAAGCGCAAGTACGCCGCCACGCACCCGCACGCTCAAACGTTAACCGTCCGCATCGCAAAATTCATCAGCCTTGAGATGCTGCCGTATAGGGTTGTGGAAACGGAGTCCTTCAAAAGTATCATGGAGGCGGCGGCCCCGCGCTACTCAGTTCCCAGTCGCCACTACTTTTCCCGATGTGCCGTCCCAGCCCTGCACGACCACGTCTCCCGCAACATTGTGCGCGCCCTCACCAACGCGGTTACTGCCACGGTCCACTTAACTACGGACACGTGGACAAGCACAGGCGGGCAGGGCCACTACATCTCCCTGACGGCACATTGGGTGAATTTAGTGGAGGCTGGGACAGAGTCAGAGCCTGGGACCGCTCACGTCCTACCCACCCCCAGAATTGCGGGCCCCAGCTCGGTGCTGGTATCTGCGGAGGTGTATGCTTCCTCCACTAAAGCACCCTCCTCCTCCTCCTCCTCCTCTGTCTCACAATCAAGATGTGTTAGCAGCAGCATGTCGCCAGCAGTCGGTGTCGCGCGGTGTGGCAGCACAGCGGTGGGCAAGCGTCAGCAGGCCGTGCTGAAACTACTCAGCTTAGGCGATAAGAGGCACACGGCCCACGAACTGCTGCAGGGTCTGACACAGCAGACCGACCGCTGGCTTGCGCCGCTGAGCCTCCAACCGGGCATGGTCGTGTGTGACAACGGCCGTAACCTGGTGGCGGCTCTGCAGCTCGGCAGCCTCACGCACGTGCCATGCCTGGCCCACGTCTTTAATTTGGTGGTTCAGCGGTTTCTGAAAAGCTACCCACGCTTGTCAGACCTGCTCGTAAAGGCGCGCCGGCTCTGCGCACATTTCCGCAAGTCCCACACGGACGCTGCCACCCTGCGCACCCTGCAACATCACTTTAAGCTGCCAGTGCACCGACTGCTGTGCGACGTGCCCACACGGTGGAACTCTACGCTCCACATGTTGGCCAGGCTCTATGAACAGCGTAGAGCTATAGTCGAATACCAACTCCAACATGGGCGGCGCAGTGGGAGTCAGCCTCCTCAATTCCTTTCAGAAGAGTGGGCCTGGTTGGCAGACATCTGCCATGTCCTTGGTAATTTTGAGGAGTCTACCCAGGTGGTGAGCGGCGATGCTACAATCATTAGCGTCACCATTCCTCTGCTATGCATCTTGAGAAATTCCCTGCAAACCATAAAGGCAGCTGCTTTGCGCTCGGAAACGGGGGCGGGGGAAGACAGTATGCCGCTGGATAGTCAGGGCACCCTCCTGTCTATTTCTCAGCGCGTACAGGAGGAGGAGGAGGAGCATGAGGAGGATGAGGAGGAGGGGGAAGAGACAGCTTGGCCCGCTGCTGACGGTACACCGGCTGATTGCCTGTCATCCTTTCAGCGTGTATGGCCTGAGGAGGAGGAGGAGGAGGAGGAGGAGGATCCTGATAGTGATCTTCCTAGTGAAGACAGCCATGTGTTGCGTACAGGTACCCTGGCACACATGGCTGACTTCATGTTAGGATGCCTTTCTCGTGACCCTCGCGTTGCACGCATTCTGGCCACGACGGATTGCTGGGTGTACACACTGCTCGATCCACGGTATAAGGAGAACCTGCCCACTCTGATTCCCGAAGAGGAAAGGGGTTCGAGAGTGTTGCTATACCACAGGACCCTTGCGGACAAGCTGATGGTAAAATTCCCAGCCGACAGCGCTAGTGGCAGAAGGCGCAGTTCCGAGGGCCATGTTGCAGGGGATGTGCGTAGATCGAGCAGCATGTACATCCCAGGCAGTGCAACAGTCTTTAAGGGCCTGGCCAGCTTTATGGCTCCCCACCAAGACTGTGTCACCGCTCCCCAGTCACGGCTGAGTCGGCGGGAGCACTGCAAAAGGATGGTGAGGGAGTACGTAGCGGATCGCACGACCATCCTTGGTGACGCCTCTGCCCCCTACAACTACTGGGTGTCGAAGCTGGACACGTGGCCTGAACTAGCCCTGTATGCCCTTGAGGTGCTTGCTTGTCCTGCGGCTAGCGTCTTGTCGGAGAGGGTGTTTAGTGCGGCTGGGGGAATCATCACAGATAAGCGTAGCCGCTTGTCAACCGACAGTGCCGACAGGCTAACACTCATCAAGATGAACAAAGGCTGGATTTCCCCAGACTTCTGTTCACCACCAGCGGACAGCAGCGATACGTAAGCAATACGTAGGCTGCACCCGCGGATGGAAGCTACGTTCTCTCTCACCATCCAAAACGGGGACATTTCTGCTTCATCAATCTGTGTCTAATATTCCTCCTCCTCCTCCTCCTGCTCCACCTCCTGAAACCTCACGTAATCACGCTGAACGGGCAATTTTTCTTAGGGCCACAAGGCTCACTCAAATAATTTTTCAGAACAATTTTTATAAGTTTCAATGCGCTTAAAAGCATTGGAACTTTAACTTGAACCAATTTTTCGTTACACTGGGCTGCCTCCAGGCCTAGTTACCACTTAAGCCACATTAACCAAAGCGATTAATGGGTTTCACCTGCCCTCTTGGCTGGCCATGGCCAATTTTTGGGATGTACATTAGTACTGTTGATACAGCAATTTTTGTGGGCCCTCGCCTACAGTGTAATCAAATTAATTTTTAGCCCACCTGCATTAAGCACGACATTACTACCTCAGCTGTGTTGGGCAATGCAATGGGATATTTCTATGTACCGCCGGTGGCTTCCTGGCACCCACCCATGCTGTCGGTCCACAGGGAGTTGTAAATGCATCTGTGTCCACTTCTAAAGAACCCCAGTCTGACTGGGGCATGCAGTGTGGGACGAAGCCCACCTGCATTAAGCACGACATTACTACCTCAGCTGTGTTGGGCAATGCAATGGGATATTTCTGTGTACCGCCGGTGGGTTCCAGGGAGCCACCCATGCTGTGGGTCGACAGGGACTTCACAATAGGGAGTTGTACCTGCCTGTGTCTATGAATTAAAAAGCCCGGTCTGACTGGGGCATGCAGACACCTTGACAGAATGAATAGTGTGTGGCACATAGGTTCCCCATTGCTATGCCCACGTGTGCAGCTCCTGATGGCGGTGGCACAGGATTCTATTTCTCATTGCTTCTGTACAGCATTGTGGGCTATCGCTCCGCCACTTTTAAAGAGGGTCGCTGCCTAGCCGTGCCAACCTCTGCAGTGTATGCCTGTGGTCCCTCGTCATGGCAGACGCAATTCTAAATAGACATGAGCGTGGTGTGGCATGAGGGCAGCTGAAGGCTGCGCAGGGACACTTTGGTGTGCGCTGTGGGGGGGAGGGGGTGTGGTTGGGCAGCATGTAACTCAGGAGAAGTGGCAGTGGAGTGTCATGCAGGCAGTGATTGTGCTTTGTTGGAGGTAGTGTGGTGCTTAGCAAAGGTATGCCATGCTAATGAGCGCTTTTCAGAAGTAAAAGTTGTTGGGAGGGGGGGGGGGCCCACTCTTGCCGCTATTGTGGCTTAATAGTGGGACCTGTGAACTTAGGATGCAGCCCAACATGTAGCCCCTCGCCTGCCCTATCCGTCACTGTGTCATTCCCATCACTTTCCTGAATTGCCCAGATTTTCACACATGAAAACCTTAGCGAGCATCGGCGAAATACAAAAATGTTCTGGTCGCCCATTGACTTCAATGGGGTTCGTTGTTCGAAACGAACCCTCGAGCATCACGGGAAGTTCGTTACGAATAACGAACACCCGAACATTTTGGTGTTCGCTCATCTCTAGTCATAATGCAAAATTCCATTATGATGTCATAATGTAAAATTCCATTATGATGTCATAATGCAAAATTCCATTATGATGTCATAATGTAAAATTCCATTATGATGTCATAATGTAAAATTCCAGTATGATGTCATAATGTAACATTCCATTATGATGTCATAATGCAAAATTCCATTACGATGTCATAATGTAACATTCCATTATGATGTCATAGTGTAACATTCCATTACGATGTCATAATGCGAAATTCCATTATGATGTCATAATGTAAAATTCCATTATGATGTCATAATGTAAAATTCCAGTATGATGTCATAATGTAAAATTCCATTATGATGTCATAATGTAACATTCCATTATGATGTCATAATGCAAAATTCCATTACGATGTCATAATGCAACATTCCATTATGATGTCATAATGCAACATTCCATTATGATGTCATAATGCAAAATTCCATTATGATGTCATAATGTAAAATTCCATTATGATGTCATAATGCAAAATTCCATTATGATGTCATAATGCAAAATTCCATTATGATGTCATAATGTAAAATTCCACTATGATGTCATAATGCCGACTGGTAGAGCAATGGTGGCTTCCAACTTCTTGGTACTGCTTAGTCCAAAGATAAGCATACAGCTGAGGTCGGAATACAGGTGACTATAGAACACAGCATCCCTGCAGGGCAAGGGACAGAGTAGCAGCAGGCACCGATCCTTGGTGGAAGCAGGCCAGCTGAGAACCACATACTCCCTGAATGATTTTGGACTGACTGATGTTGAGGCCTTTACCTGTGATCATCTTTGGTAATTCCTAAGAAAGATGCGTGGTAGTAGCCGTAAACTTGGATTGATTTTTGCTAACACTTTACTGTTACTACTGAAATGTAACTGATACTGGGCTCTGCCTATACTGCAGCTACTGAAATGTTACTGGGGTCCATTTAGACTGTTACTACAGAAGTGTTAATAGGGTCTCCCTGGACTTCTGCAACATAACTGTTAGTGGGGTCAGCTTATACCTTTGCTTCAGGAGTATTACAGGGGTCTGTGCATACTATCGGTGCACTAAGTGTTCCCATTGTGGTGTTCAACGTACATGGCCCCCCAAAAAATTACCCAGACCCAGACTGACTAGGGCATGCAGTGTGGGCCGAAGCCTACCTGCATTTTATCTCACGTTACCTTAGCTATTCGGGGTACTGCTATGTTATTAATAATTCACAGAAAAAGCCAAAAATCCAATACCCCTTACTCTTCCAAGCGGACACAGTCGCCATAGGCAGTATCGCCACAAGGCAGGCACAATCGCCATCGGCAAAATCGCAGTAGGACAGGCGCAATCGCCATAAGCACTACAAATATGCCGGCAGCCAGACAATGCTGTGGAGGACAAACCTGTCCATGGCAGGTGAATATGCTGTCACTCACTCAACCCACCCCGTCGGTGGGTTCCCTGGAGCCACCCATACTGTGGGTGCACACAGACTTCCCATAGCGGAGTTCTACGTACCTGTGACAATGTAAATTACACATACTGACTGGAGCATGCAGTGTGGGCCGAAGCCAACCCGCATTTCTTTTTGCGTTACCTCAGCTTTAAGGGAGGCACTGCAATGGGATTAATTTATGTACCGCCGGTAGGTTCCAGGGAACCACCCATGCTGCGGGTGTACACGGAATTCCCATTGCGGAGCTGTACCTGCCTGTGTCTATTATTAAAAAAAAACAAAAAAAAAACAGTCTGACTGGGGCATGCAGTGTGGGCTGAAGCCCACCTGTATTTTACCTGACGTTAGCCCAGCCGTGCAGGGCACTGCAATGGGATTTATTTATGTACCGTTGGTGGGTTCCAGGGAGCCACTCATGCTGTGGGTCCACTCCACACAGACTTCCCATAGGGGAGTTGTACCTGCCTGTGACTATTAATAAAAAAAAAAACAGACTGACTAGGGCATGCAGTGTGGGCCGAAGCCCACCTGTATTTTATCTGACGTTAGCTCAGCTATCCAGGGCACTGCAATGAATTCATGAATGGGTGAGTGACAGCTGCCTCTCATCTGATGGGTCCCACTGAGCCAATGAGAGGCAGCAGTCACTCACCCATTCATAAATTCATAAATGGGTGTGTCAGTGAGATCTGCATCTGATTGGTCAGGCTGTGACCAATAAGAGGCAGCTCATTCAGCAGGCGGGGATTTTAAATCCCCAGCTGCTGGATACTACTCACAGCTGTTCAGAGCAGTTCAGGAGGACTGCTGCTGGACGCGCTGAACTCTGTCTGCCGGGACCAGGTGAGTGTGTATATATATATATATATATATATATATATATATATATATATATATATATATATATATATATATATATATATATATATATATATATATATATATATATATATATATATATATATATATATATATATATATATATATATATATATATATATATATATATATATATATATATATATATATATATATATATATATATATATATATATATATATATATATATATATATATATATATATATATATATATATATATATATATATATATATATATATATATATATATATATATATATATATACATTTCTGGATGAATTGCAGGGAAGGGCTTATATATTTAAGCCCTTCCCGACAATTTATCCCGCGATCGCCGGCAGCCCATTGCTTTCAATGGAGTCGGCTGTATTGCCAGTTCCATTGAATTCAATGGGCTAACATCGTTCTTCTCTGCCACAGCTGTTACAGCTGTGACAGAGGAGAAGGATCTTTATGCTGACAGTGTGTGTGGGGGGGGGGGGGGTGTCTCACTCTTGCCACTATTGTGCTTAATAGTGGGACCTGGGAACTTGAGATGCAGCCCAACAGTTAGCCCCTTGCCTGCCCTATCCGTTTCTGTGTCGTTCCCATCACTTTCTTGAATTTCCCAGGTTTTCGCAAATGAAAACCTTAGCGAGCATCGGCGATATACAAAAATGCTCGAGTCGCCCATTGACTTCAATGGGGTTCGTTACTCGAAACGAACTCTCGAGCATCACTGAAAGTTCGACTCGAGTAACGAGCACCCGAGCATTTTGGTGCTCGCTCATCTCTATTGCCAACTCTTATACAGGAAGAAGAGGGCGTATCCAAATGTTGCTTGATACAAAGATTAGTGTTACGTAGCTTACTGTTACAAAGGTGAAAATACTTATTGATCTTAAGACTTATTAACATCTACCAAATATTCTCAAAGCTCTTAAGGCCCGTCTCAGACATAGAAATTACCTAAGTCAGGATATTGCTGTTGCATTAGACAACATTTCTGCAATAGTTGTGTGTCTTCTCTGTTAACATAGCTTAGCCTTATTTAATTTGTCTGTTGACCTATCTTAAAATCCTAGTTCCCGGCACTACAAAGCATAGGTTTCAGTCTTCTCATCACGGGCTTCCGTATCTACCAATTTGGCACCTGGCAACGAGGTCATCAGATCGGTAGCGGTGTGGTCTGATAACACAGAGGATGGGTGCTGCTCTGGTGAAGTCCTGAAGGCGAGCATGTGAGGTTCGTATTAGAGGGGTGTTTAGTCTGAGTGTGTTAACGGATGGGAGTGAGAGGGCTGTGTGGTGTACGGAAAGGAGGGAGGTGATGCATGGTGGTGCGGCACCATGCAGAGCTTTGTGGGTGCGGTTGAGGAGTTTAAATTTAGTTCTGCAGCGGATGGGCAGCCAATGCAGCGACTGGCATAGTGCAGAGGTGCCTGAAAAATGGCTGGATAGAAAAATGAGCCTAGCTGCCATGGTTAGTATGGATTGGAGCGAGTCTGGTGCGGGGGAAGCTGATGAGAAGCAAGTTGCAGCAGTCGAGTCAGGAGTGGTTGAGTGCAACCACCAGTGTTTTTAGGGTGTCCGTGGTGAGGAACGGACATAATTTGGCAATATGTCTGAGGTGTAGGTTGAATATTTGGGCAAGAGATTGGATGTGCGGGTGTCTATCAGACCAAAACCAAACCACTCAGGGTATTTAAAGCAAACTCGGATGCTAGTACTTCTGTGAAAGTCTCATGAAATCAGTTACAGATCCTTTCATCGCTCCAAAGACAGCATGAAACATGAAGAAATTTTAATGGGCAAAGCAGGACAATTCATTCTGTGTATGTGTCAGATAGCTGAACACCGCGCTGGGAAACCGTTGTGTACCAAGAGTATAGACAAACCCCTGAAGCATTTCTGTACCAAGAGTACAAGCGAACACCTGAAAAATCGGTGTACCAAGAGTACAGGTGTACCCCTGGAAAAAAATTGGTTTACCCAGAGTGCAGGTGAAACCCAGAAACGTTTTTTTTTTTTTTTTTTCTCTTTAAGATAGAGCTCGTAGTTGCTTAATTTGTAACAGAGCCTGGATGCAGCCCTCCACAAAATTTAGTTTTAACAGAGCCTTTTGGCCCTCTGAAAACTTGGCTGTTCAGCGTGATGAGGAGGAAGGAGGAGGGGGAGGAAGATCAGAGAGGCATAGGCCAAGCTACTTTCCCCCTTTTTGGGGGTGATAGAGGGTGCATGGTTCTCTAGTTCAGTGCAAGTTTGTGCCACGTCTCCAGCTTTGACACCAAATAGTTGTGTAGAGCTGCTACTTGGCCCACTGAAGAACGTCCTCTACCACTAGCGTTGTCAGATGGGAAGTTTAGCATCAGCTTTTCCACCAGGTCCTTGTGGTATTGCATCACTCTCGTACTCCTTTCCTCTTCGGGAATGAGAGTGGAAAGCTTCTCATTATACCGTGGGTTGAGAAGGGTGAACGGCCAGTGATCCTGGTTGGCAATAATGCATCTTATGTGAGGGTCACGGGAAAGGCAGCTTAACATGGAGTCAGCCATGTATGCCAGAGTCCCAGTATGCAACACATCGCTGTCCTCACTAAGAGTATGACTTTCATGATCCTCATCCTCCTCCTTCGCTTCAGCCCATACACGCTGAGCAGATGTGAGGAAAGTAGCATGGGTACCCTATGAAGTGTGGGCGGCAGTGTCATCCCTCCCCTCCTCCTCCAATATGCATTGAGAAACAGGCATGAGGGTGGTCTGGCTATCAAGCAACATACTGCAATCCCCCATCTCTTGTCATAACCGCCAAGCGTCGGCCTTTATGCTTAGCAGCAAACTTCTCAGCAGGCAATGCAGCGGGATGGTTATACTAATAATGGCCACATCACCGTTCACCGTTTGTGTAGACTCCTCAAAGTTTTCTAGAACCTGACAGATGTCTGCCATCCAAGCCCACTCCTCTGTGAAGAACTGCGAAGGCTGATTACCACTCCGCCGGCCATGTTGCAGCTGGTATTTTACAATGGTTCTATGCTGCTCGTACAGCCTGGCCAACATGTGCAACATAGAATTCCAGCGTGTGGGCATGTCGCACAGCAGTCGGTGCTCTGGCAGCTGGAACTGATGTTTCAGCGTCTTGACGGTGGCGGCATCTGTGGTGGACTTCCTTAAATGGGTGCACACGCGACACACCTTGCTGAACAGGTCAGACAAATGGGGGTAGTTTTTCAGAAAGCGCTGGACCACCAGATTTAGCACGTGGGCCCGGCATGGCTCGTGTGTTAGTCTGCCAAGCTACTGAGCCGCCACCAGGTTACGCCCATTATCACACACGACCATGCCTGGTTGGAGGTTTAGCGCAAAAGCCACTGATCTGTCTGCTCTGTCAAACCCTGCAACAGCTCTTGGGCAGTGTGCCTCTTCTATCCCAAGCCAGAGAAACCTTCACGGACGTAGGACCAGGAATTCTCGGTGTGAGTAGCACGTGAGTAGACCCAAGGTCAGACTCGGTCTCTGCCTCCATGAAGTTCACCCAATGTGCAGTGAGGGGGATGTAGTGTCCCTGCCCACCAACACTTGTCCATGTGTCGGTGGTTAACTTGACCTTTCCAGTAACCACGTTTGTGAGGGCACGGTTTATGTTGAGTGAGACGTGCTGGTGTAGGGCGGGCATGCACACAGGGGAAAATAGTGGCGACTAGGGACCGAGTACCGAGGGACCGCCACCGCCATCATGTTGCGGAAAGCCTCAATTTCTACTAGCCTGCATGGCAGCATTCCCAAGCTAAGTAGCTGTGTGATAGGCACATTTAAAGATTGTGCATGTGGGTGGGTGGCCACGTATTTCCGCTTTCATTCCAACGATTGGGTTAGCGACAGCTGAACGCTGTGCTGGTGCGCTGGGACACATTGGTGGAGGACCGTGGAGGTGAGGGTGTGGGTCCAGGCCGGGAAACACTTGTGCCTGCGTCCTGGGAGGGGGGTTGCATCTCAGTGCCAGGATGTAACACTGGGGAAGAGGCAGTGGTGTGACCCGCAGGCGGTGAATGGCTTGCGTTCCACCTTGTGGGGGTGCTTAGCCATCATATGCCTGTGCATGCTGGTCGTGGTCAGGATGGTAGCGGTGGCTCCCCGGCTGATCTTGGTGCAACACAGGTTCGCACCACTGTTCGTCGGCCGTCTGTGCTCTCAATAAAAACACCTCCAGACCTTCGAACACCTATCCCTCTGCTTGGAGGCTTGCCGTGAGGGGGTGCTGTGGGGAACAGTTGGTGGATTATTTGCTGTGGAGCTGGTTCTCCCCCTGGCCACCACACTGCCTCTTCCTACCTGCTCTGCTGCTTGTTCTTGCCCCCCCCTCCCTCTGAAGCCCTGTCTTCAGTAGGGTTTGCAAGCCTGGTTGGGTCAGTCACCTCATCGTCCATCAGCCATCAGCTCTTCCTCTTACTCCTCAGTCTGCTCCTCCCTCAGACCTATTGCCCTAACAACCACTTTGCTGACAGACAACTGCCTCATCCTCATCATCCACAAATAGCTCTTGAGACAGTTATTCAAAGTCTCCACCCTCATCACCCTGAGTCTGTGAAAGTTCCACATTTTCGGCATCGGTCACGACAAACTCCTCACAATGCTGTGGAACCAGTTTTTTTTAGACTCAGGGCAGGGACGCAGGAAGAATTCTTGAGTGTATGCCTGTTCAACACAAACTCCCCTTTTCCTGGAGTGACCAGGCTGGGAGGAAGGAAGAGCAGCCTGAGGATTTAGAGGTGCAGTCCATTGGGTGGCGTGAGTGGACTGTGTGGAAGACTGCGTATTGGATAAAGTACTGGAGGTGTTATTCGCTATCCATGTCAGCACCTGATCGCACTGCTGTGCTTTAAATAATGGTCTACCATGCGGACCTGCAAAATATGACATGAAGCTGGGGAGTGGAGACAAGCGGCGCTCTACCAATCCCTCAGCAGCAGGCACTGTTTCACCCTGCCAAGGACCTCGGCCTGTGCCCACACCCTCATTCTAACGCCCGCGTCCACGTCCTCGACCCTTACCCCTAATCCTCGTCCTGTAGGGTAAAGGACAGAGCAGGGCCAGAAAAAAAAAAAAAAATCAATGTATACCGCTGATACCTAGGGCTAATTCACTACCTACAGAGACAAAGACTGGTAAATATGAGAGGCTCAATGCAGTGCTAGAAAAAATTTAAGAAGTGTAAAGCACTGAAAACTATTCCTAATACACCGCACACAGAGACTTGTAGATTTGAGAGGCTTTGGGCAGGGCCAGAAAAAAAAAACAAAAAAAAAAAACTAGTGTATAGCGCTGAGAAGCAGGGCTTATTCACCACCCACAGAGACTTGTAGACTTGAGAGGCTTTGAGCAGGGCCAAAAAAAATTGAACCAGTGTAAAGCAAAGATACCTAGTAGTAATTTACCGTACACAGAGACTTGGAGATTTGAGAGACTCTGTTCAGGGCCAGAAAATCAGTTACGGTTAGTTCCATCACTCCAAAGACTGAATGAACCACAAATAAATTCCACAGACCAAGCTTGGCACAGTTGCCATCACCCAGGACCTTGGCCTCTCCACCCACCCTCAACAAACGCGGGCATAAAGTGGACTCAAATGCTAGTACTTCTGTGAAAGTCTCATTAAATCAGTTACGGTTCCTTTCATCGCTCCAAAGACAACATGAAACATGAAGAAATTTTAATGGGCAAAGCAGGACAATTCAATCTGTGTATGTGTCAGATTGCTGAACACCGTGCTGGGAAACCGTTGTGTAACAAGAGTTTAGACGAACCACTGGAAAACTGGTGGACCAAGACTACAGGCGATCACCTGGAAACATTTGTTTAGCAAAGGTATAGGCGAAGCCCGAAAAAAGAAAATAGTTTGCTAAGAGTAAAGGTGTAGGCCTGAAAAAAATAGTGTACCAAGAGTACAGGTGTACCCTCCGAAAAAAACAAAAAACAAAACAAAAAAAAAAAAAAACAATAGTTTTTACAGAGCCGTTTGGCCTGCAGAAAAATTGGCTGCTCAGTGTGATGGCATGCTAGCTTAGGAGAAGGTGGAAGAGGAGGAAGATCAGAGAAGGATAGACCAAGCTACTTCCCTCCATTTTTGGGGGTGATATAGGATGCATGGTTCTTTAGTTCCAGCTCAAATAATCGTTATGCTCGGCTGCTCCCCATCAGTGGATAAGAGAAGTCAGGGGAAATCCAGCCTTTGTTCATCTTAATGAGTGTAAGCCTGTTGGCGCTCTCAGTCGACAGGCGGGTACGCTTATCCGTGATAATCCCTCCAACAGCACTAAACACCCTCTCTGATAATATGCTAGCGGCAGGGTAGGCCAGCACCTCCAGGGCGTACAGCGCCAGTTTGTGCCACGTGTCTATTGAACCAGTGTAAAGCACTGCCATCTAGGCCTAATTCACCGCCCACAGAGAGTGGTAGATATGAGAGGCTCAATGCAGTGCTAGAAAAAAAAATTAAAGCAGTGTAAAGCACTGAAATCTATTCCTAATACACCGCCCACAGAGACTCGTAAATTTGAGAGGCCTTGAGCTGGGCCAGAAAAAAAATAACCCACTGTATAGCGCTGAGAACTAGGGCTAATTCAAAGCACGCATAGACTGGTAGATACAGTATGCTCCAATACAGCAACAGCACTTGGAGCCTCCCAAAAACTAAATATAAAACCCTAGTAGTACACAGCATAAAACCTCTAACAGTGGTCAGAATACAGCTGGGATGCCTGGGGAAAAAAATGGTGCACTACTGGTCCCAGCCAGCCAAAATGCTAAAGCACACAATAAGAGTAGTCCTAGAAAGGACTGTTGAGTTCATGTAGTCAGGATCCCTGCTTAACTGCTACCTAATCCCTACAGTAACACTTTCCCTATCTGCTGTAGATGTGCACGGGGTTGGAACGTCTCAGCAGGAAGTCGTAATGCCTCCCCTGCGTGTTTAGTGGCTAAAATAAAAATGGCACTAAACATGCAGGAGGGGACATTAACGTTTTTCGAGGAAAGGAAGGGAAGGGAAATCTTTGTGTGGTGGAAAGTGGTCCAGGTTCCACAATTAAGCCACAATGGGGACAAGAGCCTGGACCCCCCCCCCCTCCCCTCCCCCCCCCACGCACGACCCAGTGTCCACAGCGCACACCGAAGTTTCCTTGTGCAGCCTTCAGCTCCCCTCATGCCACACGCTGGCCTCATAACCACACCACCCTCATGTCTATTTATAAGTGCGTCTGCCATGAGGAGGAACCGCAGGCACACGCTGCAGAGGGTTGGCACGGCCAGGCAGCGACCCTCTTTACAAGGGGCGGGGCGATAGCCCACAATGCTGTACAGAAGCAATGAGAAATCCAATCCTGTGCCACCTCCATCAGGAGCTGCACACGTGGGCATAGCAATGGGGAACCTATGTGCCACACACTATTCATTCTGTCAAGGTGTCTGCATGCCCAAGTCAGACCGGGGTTTTTTATAAATAGTCACAGGCAGGCACAACTCCGCAATGGGAATTCCGTGTGCACCCACAGCATGGGTGGCTCCCTGGAACCCACCCGCTGTACATAAATGTATCCCATTGCAGTGCCCTGGACAGCAGAGCTAACGTCAGATTAAATGCAGGTGGGCTTCGGCCCACACTGCATGCCCCAGTCAGACTGGGTTTTTTTATAAGTAGACACAGACAGGTACAACTCCCTATTGTGAAGTACGTGTGGACCGACAGCATGGGTGGCTCCCTGGAACCCAGCGGCGGTACAGAAATATATCCCATTGCAGTGCCCAACACAGCTGAGGTAACGTCAGGTTTAATGCAGGTGGGCTTCGGCCCACACTGCATGCCCCAGTCTGACCAGGGTTTTTAATACATAGACACTGGCAGGTACAAATCACTAATGTGAAGTCCCTGTGGACCCACAGCATGGGTGGCTCCCTGGAACCCATCGGCGGTACATAAATGTATCCCATTGCAGTGCCCTGCTCAGCAGAGCTAACGTCACATACAATACAGGTGTGCTTCGGCCCACAGTGCATGCCCCAGTCAGAGTGGTAATATGTACCTTAACAGTAACCACGTTGGTGGGAATGTGGTGGCGACTGCGGGCCTAGTAGCGCAGTTTTATTTAGTTGGTTTTTTGAATGTGGCTAGGATCAAGTGGGCCGTGGCGGGGGGGAGGGGGGGGGGGGCGGGAGCCTCTGTTTCCACACCCCAGTGGCATAGCATTTCACTATAAGCACCCCTGTAAAGTAAGTAATACGTATTACTATACAAACCATAATCTCTAACACAAACCTCTGCATCTTCTGATTGTCATCTTCCGATACACCGGAGCGCTGGTTTATTTTTTTATCTTCTATTGATTAGCATTAGCAGCGGTATAGGCAGAGCCCAGAATTTGTAACATTTCAGCAGTAGCATTAGGGACAGGCCCCAGTAACATATCACTAGCAGCATTATAGGGGGAGCACAGTATTAGTTCCATTTCAGTAGTAGTAGCAGTCCAGACAGGCCCCAGTAATAATTCCAAAGCAGCAGTATAGGGGGAGCACAGTCTTAGTTCCATTTCAGTAGTAGTAGCAGTCTAGACAGGCCCCAGTAACATATTACTAGCAGCAGTATAGGGGGAGCACAGTCTTAGTTCCATTTCAGTAGTAGTAGCACTCAAGACAGGCCCCAGGAACAATTCTGAAGCAGCAGTATAGGGGGAGCACAGTATTAGTTCCATTTCAGTAGTAGTAGTAGCAGTCAAGTTAGGCCACAGTAACATTCCCGTTGCAGCTGTTTAGGGAGATAACAGTATCTTTCACATTTCAGTAGTTGCAGTATAGACAAGGCTCCAGTTACATTTATGTAGCAAAAGTGTAGGCCAACCCCACACACCTTGCTGTACCATGAGTGCAGGCGAAGCCCATAAAAATTACTAGGATTACACTGTAGGCGAGGGCCCAAAAATATTGGTGTACCAACAGTACTAATGTACCTCAGAAAAATTGCCCATGCCCAACCAAAAGGGCAGGTGAAACCCATTAATCGCTTTGGTTAATGTGGCTTAATTTGTAACTAGGCCTGGAGGCAGCCCAGTTAAAATAAAAATTGGTTGAGGTGCAAATTTCAACACCTTAATGAGCATTGAAACGTATAAACATTGTTTACAAAAGTTATATGACTGAGCCTTGTGGGCCTAAGAAAAATTGCCCGTTCGGCGTGATTACGTGAGGTTTCAGGAAGAGGAGCAGAAGGAGGAGGAGGAATATTATACACAGATTGATGAAGCTAAAAGGTCCCCGTTTTTGATGGTGATAGAGAACGATGCTTCCATCCGCGGGTGCAGCCTACGTATTGTTTAGGTACCGCTGCTTTCCGCTGGTGGAGAAGAGAAGTCTGGGGAAATCCAGGATTTGTTCATCTTGATGAGTGTAAGCCTGTCGGCACTGTCGGTTGACAGGCGGGTACGCTTATCTGTGATGATTCCCCCAGCCTCACTAAACACCCTCTCTGACAAGACGCTAGCCGCAGGACAAGCAAGCACCTCTAGGGCATACAGTGTGAGTTCAGGCCACGTGTCCAGCTTCGACACCCAGTAGTTGTAAGGGGCAGAGGCTTCACGGAGGACGGTCGTGCGAACGGCTACATACTCCCTCACCATCCTTTTACAGTGCTCCCGCCGACGCAGCCTTGACTGGGGAGCGGTGACACAGTCTTGCTGGGGAGCCATAAAGCTGGCAAAGGCCTTGGAGAGTGTTCCCCTGCCTGCGCTGTACATGCTGCCTGATCTCCGCGCCTCCCCTGCTACCTGGCCCTCGGAACTGCGCCTTCTTCCACTAGCGCTGTCGGATGAGAATTTTACCATCAGTTTGTCCGCCAGGGTCCTGTGGTATAGCAACACTCTCGACCCCCTTTCCTTTTCGGGTATGAGAGTGGAAAGGTTCTCCTTATACCGTGGGTCGAGCAGTGTGTACACCCAGTAATCCGTAGTAGCCAGAATGCGTGTAACGCGAGGGTCATGAGAAAGGCATCCTAACATGAAGTCAGCCATGTGTGCCAGGGTACCTGTACGCAACACTCGGCTGTCCTCACTAGGAAGATCACTTTCAGGATCCTCCTCCTCCTCAGGCCATACACGCTGAAAGGATGACAGGCAAGCAGCATGGGTACCCTCAGCAGTGGGCCGAGCTGTCTCTTCCCCCTCCTCCTCATGCCCCCCTCCTCCTCCTCCTCAACGCGCTGAGATATAGACATGAGGGTGCTCTGACTATCCAGCGACATACTGTCTTCCCCCGGCTCCGTTTCCGAGCGCAAAGCGTCTGCCTTTATGCCTTGCAGGGAACTTCTCAAGAGGCATAGCAGAGGAATGGCGACACTAATGATTACAACATCGCCGCTCACCATCTGGGTAGACTCCTCAAAGTTTCCAAGGACCTGGCAGATGTCTGCCAACCAGGCCCACTCTTCTCTAAAGAATTGAGGAGGCTGACTCCCACCATGTTGGAGTTTGTATTCCACTATAGCTCTACGCTGCCCATAGAGCCTGGCCAACATGTGGAGCGTAGAGTTCCACCGTGTGGGCACGTCACACAGCAGTCGGTGCACTGGCAGATTAAACCGATGTTGCAGGGTGCGCAGGGTGGCAGCGTCCGTCTTGGACTTGCGGAAATGTGCGCTGAGCCGGCACACCTTGCCGAGCAGGTCAGGCAAGTGAGGGTAGTTTTTAAGAAACCGCTGAACCACCAGATTGAAGACGTGGGCCAGGCATGGCACGTGTGTGAGGCTGCCGAGCTGCAGAGCCTCCACCAGGTTACGGCCGTTGTCATACACGACCATGCCCGGTTGGAGGCTCAGCGGCAAAAGCCAGAGGTCGGTCTGCTCTGTCAGACCCTGTAACAGTTCGTGGGCCGTGTGCCTCTTGTCACCTAGGCTGAGTAGTTTCAGCACGGCCTGCTGACGCTTTCCCACCACTGTACTGCCGCGCCACACCGACTGCTGGTGACGTGCTGCTCACACTTCTTAAATGAGAGGTAGAGGTTGCGTAGGAGGAGGAGGGGGAGGGTTTAGAGTAGGTGGCATAGTGCGATGCAGATACCAGCACCGAGGTAGGACCCGCTGTAGCACACCACTGTTCACCGGTCGTCCACGCTCTCACTGAAAAACATCCACACTAGAGATGAGCGAACGTACTCGTCCGAGCTTGATATTCGTGCGAATATTAGGGTGTTCGGGATGCTCATTACTCGTAACGAGTACCACGCGATGTTCCGGTTACTTTTAGTTTCCTCTCTGTGACGTTAGCGCGCTTTTCTGGCCAATTGAAAGACAGGGAAGGCATTACAACTTCCCCCTGTGACGTTCAAGCCCTATACCACCCCCTGCTGTGAGTGGCTGGGGCGATCAGATGTCACCCGAGTAAAAAAGTCAACCCCTCCCGCGGCTCGCCTCACATGCCTTGTGAGTTAGCTGAGGGAAAGTGCTGTTCTATTGGAGTTGCTGTAGGGAGAGTGTTTGTAGTGAGTGTAGGCTTCAAGTACCCCAACGGTCCTGCTTAGGGCCACATCTACGTGTGTGCAGGCTGCTGTTAGCAGTGGAGAATTTTTTTTTTTTTTCTCAAAATCGGCAGTGCAGAGCATTGCACCCGGTATTAGGGACAGAAGTGGTGCTTAGGCAGGGAGAGTGTTAGGAGTGAGTGTAGCCTTCAAGAACCTCAACGGTCCTTTCTAGGGCCACATTTAACTGTGTGGAGTACTGTGCAGGCTGCTGTTAGCTGTGTTGCTTTTTGTTTTTTTTTTCTCAAAATCGGCGGTGCAGAGCATTGCACCCTGCATTGATACTACAGGCACAGAATTGTGTAGGCAGGGCCACAACACAGTTATATTAGTCATTGAATAGACGCAGTGGGCCTTTTCTTTTTTAACAAAAGGGAAAAAAGTATATTTGCCCTGCCTCTGTCAGTCCTAAGGGCTCTGGGTACGTGTGTGCTGCGTGGAGAACCTAAAAAAATCAGACGCAACCAGCTAGGTTGAGTGCAGCCTTGCGCCAATTTCTTTCCTGCCTGGGAAATACCTGCTCTGCCACAGTTAATAACTCTGCAACAGTAAAGTTCTGTGACACTTTTGCAGGGCCGCAACACAGTTCTTAAACTTATTATTCATTCACTAGAGGCAGTGGGCCTTTCTTTTTTAAAAAAAGTTAAAAAATTATATTTGGCCTGCAGGCTTGCGCCAATTTCTTTCCTGCCTGTGAAATCAAATCACTGGTAATACAGCATGCTGAGGGGTAGGGGTAGGCCTAGAGGACGTGGACGCGGCCGAGGACGCGGAGGGCCAAGTGAGGGTGTGGGCACAGGCCGAGCTCCTGATCCAGGTGTGTCGCAGCCGACTGCTGCGCGATTAGGAGAGAGGCACGTTTCTGGCGTCCCCACATTCATCGCCCAATTAATGGGTCCACGCGGGAGACCTTTATTAGAAAATGAGCAGTGTGAGCAGGTCCTGTCCTGGATGGCAGAAAGTGCTTCGAGCAACCTATCGTCCAGCCACAGTTCTGCGCCGTCCACTGCTGCAAATCCGAATCCTCTGTCTGCTGCTCCTCCTTCCTCCCAGCCTCCTCACTCTACTACAATGACACATGCTCAGGAGCGGGAAGACTCCCAGGAACTGTTCTCGGGCCCCTGCTCAGATTGGGCAGCAGTGGTTCCTCTCCCACCAGAGGAGTTTATCGTCACTGATGCACAACCATTGGAAAGTTCCCGGGGTCCGGGGGATGAGGCTGGGGACTTCCGCCAACTGTCTCAAGAACTTTCTGTGGGTGAGGAGGACGATGACGATGAGACACAGTTGTCTTGCAGTGAGGTAGTAGTAAGGGCAGTAAGTCCGAGGGAGGAGTGCACAGAGGATTCGGAGGAAGAGCAGCAGGACGATGAGGTGACTGACCCCACCTGGTGTGCAACGCCTACACAGGACAGGTCTTCAGAGGGGGAGGCACGGGCAGCAGCAGGGCAGGTTGCAAGAGGCAGTGCGGTGGCCAGGGGTAGAGGCAGGGCCAGACCGAATAATCCACCAACTGTTTCCCAAAGCGCACCCTCGCGCCATGCCACCCTGCAGAGGCCGAGGTGCTCTATGGTCTGGCAGTTTTTCACCGAGACGCCTGACGACCGACGAACAGTGGTGTGCAACCTTTGTCGCGCCAAGATCAGCCGGGGAGCCACCACCAACAGCCTCACCACCACCAGCATGCGCAGACATATGATGGCCAAGCACCCCACAAGGTGGGACGAAGGCCGTTCACCGCCTCCGGTTTGCACCGTTGCCTCTCCCCCTGTGCCCCAACCTGCCACTGAGATCCAACCCCCCTCTCAGGACACAGGCACTACCGTCTCCTGGCCTGCACCCACACCCTCACCTCCGCTGTCCTCGGCCCCATCCACCAATGTCTCGCACCGCACAGTCCAGCCGTCGCTAGCGCAAGTGTTGGAGCGCAAGCGCAAGTACGCCGCCACGCACCCGCACGCTCAATCGTTAACCGTCCACATAGCCAAATTTATCAGCCTTGAGATGCTGCCGTATAGGGTTGTGGAAACGGAGGCTTTCAAAGCTATGATGGCGGCGGCGGCCCCGCGCTACTCAGTTCCCAGTCGCCACTACTTTTCCCGATGTGCCGTCCCAGCCCTGCACGACCACGTCTCCCGCAACATTGTACGCGCCCTCACCAATGCGGTTAGTGGCAAGGTCCACTTAACTACGGACACGTGGACAAGCACAGGCGGGCAGGGCCACTACATCTCCCTGACGGCACATTGGGTGAATTTAGTGGAGGCTGGGACAGAGTCAGAGCCTGGGACCGCTCACGTCCTACCCATCCCCAGAATTGCGGGCCCCAGCTCGGTGGTGGTATGTTCGGCGGTGTATGCTTCTTCCACTAAAGCAACCCTCCTCCTCCTCCTCAACCTCTGTCTCGCAATCTAGATGTGTCGGCAGCAGCAGGACGTCGCCAGCAGTCGGTGTCGCGCGGCGTGGCAGCACAGCGGTGGGCAAGCGTCAGCAGGCCGTGCTGAAACTACTCAGCTTAGGAGATAGGAGGCCCACGGCCCACGAACTGCTGCAGGGTCTGACAGAGCAGACCGACCGTTGGCTTGCACCGCTGAGCCTCCAACCGGGCATGGTCGTGTGTGACAACGGCCGTAACCTGGTGGCGGCTCTGCAGCTCGGCAGCCTCACGCACGTGCCATGCCTGGCCCACGTCTTTAATTTGGTGGTTCAGCGCTTTCTGAAAAGCTACCCACGCTTGTCAGACCTGCTCGTAAAGGTGCGCCGGCTCTGCGCACATTTCCGCAAGTCCCACACGGACGCTGCCACCCTGCGCACCCTGCAACATCGGTTTAATCTGCCAGTGCACCGACTGCTGTGCGACGTGCCCACACGGTGGAACTCTACGCTCCACATGTTGGCTAGGCTGTATGAGCAGCGTAGAGCTATAGTGGAATACCAACTCCAACATGGGCGGCGCAGTGGGAGTCAGCCTCCTCAATTCTTTTCAGAAGAGTGGGCCTGGTTGGCAGACATCTGCCAGGTCCTTCGAAACTTTGAGAAGTCTACCCAGGTGGTGAGCGGCGATGCTGCAATCATTAGCGTCACCATTCCTCTGCTATGCATCTTGAGAAGTTCCCTGCAAACCATAAAGGCAGCCGCTTTGCGCTCGGAAACAGAGCCGGGGGAAGACAGTATGTCGCTGGATAGTCAGAGCACCCTCCTGTCCATATCTCAGCGCGTTCAGGAGGAGGAGGAGGAGCATGAGGGGATGAGGAGGAGGGGGAAGAGACAGCTTGGCCCACTGCTGACGGTACCCATGCTGCTTGCCTGTCATCATTTCAGCGTGTATGGCCTGAGGAGGAGGAGGAGGAGGAGGATCCTGAAAGTGATCTTCCTAGTGCGGACAGCAATGTGTTGCGTACAGGTACCCTGGCACACATGGCTGACTTCATGTTAGGATGCCTTTCTCGTGACCCTCACGTTACACGCATTCTGGCTACTACGGATTACTGGGTGTACACACTGCTCGACCCACGCTATAAGGAGAACCTCCCCACTCTCATTCCCGAAAAGGAAAGGGGTTCGAGAGTGTTGCTATACCACAGGACCCTGGCGGACAAGCTGATGGTAAAATTCCCATCCGACAGCGCTAGTGGCAGAAGGCGCAGTTCCGAGGGCCAGGTAGCAGGGGAGGTGCGGAGATCGAGCAGCATGTACAGCCCAGGCAGTGCAAGAGTCTTTAAGGGCCTGGACAGCTTTATGGCTCCCCACCAAGACTGTGTCACCGCTCCCCAGTCAAGGCTGAGTCGGCGGGAGCACTGTACAAGGATGGTGAGGGAGTACATAGCCGATCGCACGACCGTCCTCCGTGACGCCTCTGCCCCCTACAACTACTGGGTGTCGAAGCTGGACACATGGCCTGAACTCGCGCTGTATGCCCTGGAGGTGCTTGCTTGTCCTGCGGCTAGCGTCTTGTCAGAGAGGGTGTTTAGTGCGGCTGGGGGAATCATCACAGATAAGCGTACCCGCCTGTCAACCGACAGTGCCGACAGGCTAACACTCATCAAGATCAACAAAGCCTGGATTTCCCCAGACTTCTCTTCTCCACCAGCGGACAGCAGCGATACCTAAGCAATACGTAGGCTGCACCCGCGGATGGAAGCTACGTTCTCTCTCACCATCCAAAACGGGGACATTTCTGCTTCATCAATCTGTGTATAATATTCCTCCTCCTCCTCCTCCTGCTCCTCCTCCTGAAACCTCACGTAATCACGCTGAACGGGCAATTTTTCTTAGGGCCACAAGGCTCACTCATCTAATTTTTCTAAACAATTTTTATATGTTTCAATGCTCTTAAAAGCGTTGAAACTTTAACTTGAACGAATTTTTTGTTAAACTGGGCTGCCTCCAGGCCTAGTTACCACTTAAGCCACATTAACCAAAGCGATTAATGGGTTTCACCTGCCATCTTGGTTGGGCATGGCCAATTTTTACTGAGGTACATTAGTACTGTTGGTACACCAATGTTTTGGGGCCCTCGCCTACAGTGTAATCAAATGAATTTTTAGCCCACCTGCATTACAGCTGACGTTACATCCGCTGTGTTGGCCAATGCAATGGGATATTTTTATGTACCGCCAGTGGCTTCCTGGCACCCACCCATGCTGTGGGTCCACAGGGAATTAAAAATGCATCTGTTTCCACTTGTAAAGAACCCCAGTCTGACTGGGGCATGCAGTGTGGGCCGAAGCCCACCTGCATTAAGCACGACATTACTACCTCAGCTGTGTTGGGCAATGCAATGGGATATTTTTATGTACCGCCGGTGGGTTCCAGGGAGCCACCCATGCAGTCGGTCAACAGGGACTTCACAATAGGGAGTTGTACCTGCCTGTGTCTATGAATTAAAAAGCCCGGTCTGACTGGGGCATGCAGAGACACCTTGACAGAATGAATAGTGTGTGGCACATAGGTTCCCCATTGCTATGCCCACGTGTGCAGCTCCTGATGGCGGTGGCACAGGATTCTATTTCTCATTGCTTCTGTACAGCATTGTGGGCTATCGCCCCGCCCCTTTTAAAGAGGGTCGCTGCCTAGCCGTGCCAACCCTCTGCAGTGTGTGCCTGCGGTTCCTCCTCATGGCAGACGCACTTCTAAATAGACATGAGGGTTGTGTGGCATTAGGGCAGCTGAAGGCTGCGCAGGGACACTTTGGTGTGCACTGTGGGGGGGGGAGGGGGGCGGTTGGGCAGCATGTAAGCCAGGAGAAGTGGCAGTGGAGTGTCATGCAGGCAGTGATTGTGCTTTGTTGGAGGTAGTGTGGTGCTTAGCTAAGGTATGCCATGCTAATGAGGGCTTTTCAGAAGTAAAAGTTTTTGGGAGGGGGGGGGCACTCTTGCCGCTATTGTGGCTTAATAGTGTTAGGGAATTCAATGTTCCGTCAGTATGCTGTGAGGCTTCTAATCAGAGGTGGTTATGGCGGCCGCCGTGAGAAAGCAATGAAACACAGAGATCAGGCCTGTGTCTAGAAGCAATCTGTGTTTATTCTGTACATTGTCATTTCTTATACAAAAAATAGAAGGAGTATCAGTAGGCGTATCAGTAGGCGTATCAGTGCAAAGGCTAGTGTTCCAAAGTTCAATCTGTTATACTGAGGTCAAAGTACTAAGGTGGTGAATAATTGTGTTTTCTCAATAAACATGGCTTCTTTTGTTGGAATGTAGACTGACTGTCTAGTACCTTGATTCTTTATCACAATCTACATTTTAATCACATGCCCTAGACAGCAGTTAATGATCGAAGCATTCCATTATCATTTGATCATTGTAACGAGATTAACCCCTTAACGAGATTAACCCCCGCACGGCCCCCCCCCCGCGGTGAGATCGGGAGAGCCGTGCATGTGTCATGGCAGCCGGGGGCCTAATGAAAGGCCCCAGGGCTGCCTTAGCAGACTGCCTATCAAGCCGTCCCCGTGGGGTGGCTTCATAGGCTGCCTGTCAAAAACCAATATGACGTAATGCTATAGCATTACGTCAGACTGCAGGAGCGATCAAAGCATCGCATCTTAAAGTCCCCCAGGGGGACTTCAAAGTAAAGTAAAAAAAAAAAATCAATAAAGTTTTTTTTTAATTGAAAAAAAAAAAAGTTGTAAAAGTTTAAATCACCCCCCTTTTGCCATATCTATTATTAAAAAATCTAAATAATAAATTAAAAATATGTATTTGGTATCACCGCGTCCGAACTATCAAAGTACCACATAATTTTTCCCGCACGGTGAACGTCGTTCGAAAAAAGAAATGAAGAATGCCAAAAACGCATTTTTTTAGTTACCCTGTCTCCCAGAAAAAACACAATAAAAAGCGATCAAAAAATCGTATGTATTCCAAAACGGTACTATCAGAAACTACAGGACATCCCGCAAAAAATGAAACCTTGCTCAACTACGTGGACGGAAAAATAAAAAAGTTATTGCGTGCACAAAATGACCGCAGAAAATAATTGAAAAAATTTGTATGTCTTTAAAAAAAAAAGAAGAGGAGTATAGTAAAAAAAACCTTTACAAGTTTGGCATCGTAGTAATCGTACCGACCCATAGAATAAAGTTATCATGTCGTTTTTGTTGCCATTTGTGCGCCGTAGAAGCAAGACGCATAAAAGATGGCAAAATGTCGTTTTTTTTTCATTTTACTCCACTTAGAATTTTTTAAAAGTTTTTCAGTACATTATATGGTACTTTAAATAGCGCCATTGAAAAATACAACTCGTCCCGCAAAAAACAAGCCCTCATACAGCGACGTGGATGGATAAATAAAGGAGTTATGATTTTTTTAAAGGGGGGAGGAAAAAACGAAAATGGAAAAAGAAAAATGCCCGCGTCATTAAGGGGTTAACAAGATCTTGGAGACATGATGGACATTTAAGATTACACCTCTACTTAATGTAATTAAGTACTAACCTAAATGTACAAGCATTTATCAGAGCTTTTCATAGGACACAGAATAGAGTGTACAATTTAGGCCTAAAGCCTCCGGAAACGTATATCAAAGATACATACATATATAAATTAATATGTTCATAACCCTCACAATCCCCCATTTGAAACAGTCCATCTTGAAAAGAGCCTTTGTTGTGGTACTATCAAGGGTGCTAAGCCACCCCTGCCGGTCTTTCTATCCTCTTCGCCGGATCCCCACTGTTGTTGCTCTTTTACTCTTTTGACTGTTTTAACGATATCATAGAGGGAGCGATTCCAGATAATTTGCTTGTCTCCGTATCCCACAGAATGTCCATAAGTTGCAAACACTCAAAAGAATGAACAAAAGAAACAGTATTAGTAATGGGTGAAACATAAAATCCATCATCTTTCCTGCTGTAGGTGACCATCCAGTAAAAATATCATACCAGTTATATTCTGTGTCTATCTGGATCTTATTACCTATGCTGGCCAACTTATCTCCTACCCATATAGTTTGTTTTTCTAATTCCATAAGGGAGAGGTTAGTAACATCCAAATGCTTTTGAAGGTGTTCAGTGTCTTTCATTAGTCTTACAATTCTACCCAAGGATATAGTCAGATTTGACATAGGGATAGCATCTGGGTGCCAGTAATACTTTATTGCAGCTTCAGCATCTGGCAGAAAGGTGTAAGTTTCTGTAAACCAATGTATCACCGATATGTTCTGTAAACATCCAGAAAATGGAGTGGTGAGATTATACATACTGGTGGTTTTAGTTTGGTTGGTAACAAAGCATATATATTGGGGGCCAACTTCTATCAGCATATGGAAAGACGCAGGTAGCACCGTCCAATCACATATGCTGACTGAAGGCTGCAGGAAACATGGCTCATATGCGGCTGTACTCCGTCCGCATACTAGGCCATCCAGTGTTTCTTCACAGTTCACCATGCCATGGGTTTTATTTTCACTATCAATCATAGTACCTGTGAACTTGGGCAACCAATATGGGAAATACCCAGGGCAGACATAATGTGTTGCATTATTTCACCTGTGAAATGTGTACCCCTGTCTGACTCGATTACCTCTGGTACCCCATACCTGCAGACTACCTCATTCATGAGCTTCTTTGCTGTTGCCTGAGCAGTTGCCTTGGTGATGGTGTAGGCCTCAACCCAACCTGAGAAGATATCAACAACAACAAGCACATATTCATATTTCCCCACACGTGGGAGCTGAATATAGTCAATTTGCAATCTCTGAAATGGGTAGAGTGGCCTAGGCAAGTGTTTTTGCGGGACCTTTACTTTCTGTCCGGGGTTGCTCACGGCACAGATCATACAAGATTGGACAAATGATGCAGCAGTTACAGAGAACCCAGGGGCCACCCATTCTCTCTCAAGCGTCAGTAGCATAGCTGCCTTCGATAGGTGAGTCTTTCCATGGATCAGCTGGGCCATCATGGGGTACAGGGATCGTGGTAGGCAAGTTCTACTGACTGTTTGCCATACGCCACCCTGTTCTACTGCTCCCATATTAGTCCATTTATCTTTTTCTTCTTTGCTGGCTTGTGACTGTAATGTCTTTAGTACATCAATGTCCATATTTTTATCAAAGTCCAAATCATAGTCTCTGACTTGTGCGGTCAGTATCTTCTTTTCTTCTTTCTTCCATGGTTTGACGGCCGCTGCCTTTGCTGTGAAGTCTGCGAGGGCGTTGCCTTTTGCTTCTGCAGTGTCGGCTTTAGTATGAGCTTTCACCTTTAGGATTGCTACTTTATCTGGTAGGAGTAGGGCTTTCATAAGGTTCTGTACTGCTGCACCATTCTTAATGGGTTGTCCTACAGAAGTTAAAAATTGTCTGGCCTTCCATATTGGGCCGTAATCATGAGCTATGCCAAATGCATACCTGGAATCAGTGTAAACGTTTGCTGTTTTACCTTCTGCCACTCTACACGCCTCAGTGAGGGCCTTCAATTCCGCTTCTTGTGCTGAGACATGCGGAGGCAGAGCTTCTGCTTTTAGGACATCATGTTGTGTGACTACTGCATACCCGGTATGGAATCGTCCATCCTCACCTTGGTACCGTGAACCATCTACAAAAAGCTCAAAATGTGCATTGTCAATAGGCGTTTCAGTAACTGATTCAAAACCTGCAGTTTCTTGCTGCATCAATTCTAGACAATCATGCTGGTGTTTTGAATCAAATAAATCAGAATCATGCTGTACAGAATTTAAAAATAACTGATCTGCAGTACCCAAATCCCCCACCCCCCCATTTGAATCGGGATACTCGATTGGAAGAAGAGTAGCCGGGTTCAAGGTAGTGCACCGTTGGAAGGAGATGTTAGGAGGCATGAGCAAGGCACATTGTAACCTTATTTGACGAGCTAGAGACAGGTGTTTAGGTTGTACTTGAGTGAGTATACTCTGGATGTCATGAGGGGTGAGAACCACTAGGGGGTAGTCCAGGACCAACTCAGAAGATTTGTCAACCATTGCTTGTACTGCTGCTACCGCACGGACACAGGAGGGGGCTCCTCGGGCCACCGGATCCAATCTCATGGAGTAATACCCAAGTGGCCGTGGACGTCCTCCATGTTTTTGTGTCAACACTGCCGTCGCATGACCAGAAAGTTCAGTGCAGAAGAGAGTGAAAGGTAGAGTGTAATTAGGAAACCCCAGTGCTGGAGAAATGAGAATAGAGAGTTTTAGTGTATGGAAATTGTCAGTTGCTTCAGGAGTGAGAGAGAAAGGAACACTTGGAAGACAATCATAGAGTGGTTGCATCAGGGATGAGGCAGAACGGATCCAAGGACGGCAGTATGAGACAAGCCCCAAAAAGGTGCAGAGTTTGGCAGCAGAAGAAGGTACAGAAATAGCTTGAATTGCAGCTTTTCGTTCTTCTGTGAGATGTTTGGTTCCTTGAGCTAGGCAATGGCCTAGAAACACAACCTTTTGTTTACAAAGCTGTAATTTTTCCTTTGAAGCCTTGCAGCCATTTTCTGCTAAAAATTTTAGAAGAGAAATGGATGCAGATTGACATGTTTTCAGATCCTCAGCACAAAGCAGAAGGTCATCAACATATTGCAACAGCACAGTTCCATCAGGCGGAGTCCAGGCCTGCAAAACAGACTGGAGTGCCTGGGTGTACATGTTTGGAGAATTCTGCGCACCTTGTGGCAGGACGGTCCAAGCGTATTGTTTACCCTTGAAGGTAAAAGCAAAAAGGTACTGGCAATCCGGATGGATCGGTACACTGAAAAACGCATTTGCAAGATCTATCACTGTAAAAAAAATGTCGCAGTGGGCGGGACTTGTGCTAAAAGCGTATGTGGATTTGGCACTACTGGGGTGTCGAGTACAGTTACTTTATTAATTTCCCGAAGATCATGTACCATGCGATAAACATCTGGTTGTCCCTTTTGTGTTTTCTTTTTAACTGGGAAGAGGGGAGTATTGGCTGGTGATGTTATTTCCCGTAGTGCCCCCATTTGAATTAAGTCTGTAATTTGTGGGCCTATAGAATCCTCTTGGGCCCTATCCAATGGATATTGTTTTACTTGGGGGGCTACGCATCCTGGTTTTAGTGTGACTACCATGGGTGTCACATTCATATGACCAATATCTGTTTTGGACTTGGCCCAGAGTTCCTGTGGAACTTCCTGTAATATTATTTCCTCTTCTGTAGTTAAGAGGAAAATTGGCTGTGGATCATCTAGAGAAGCCACCATCTGGCAAAATTGTTCTGCGTTTGTTTTTGCAAAATCAATCTGCACTGTTCCTTCTTCAGTAAACTGAATGGAAGCTGACAGGGCAGAGAGTATGTCTGTGCCCATAACTGACAGTGGGATATCATCACTCACCAATAGTTTTGTTAAAACTGTCTGGTCTCTGAATTTTATGGGGAGAGGGTCTGTTTCCTGAAGTTTCTTAGGAACTCCTTCAAGACCTACAACAGTTTGAGCTGTATTTTGCCGGTATGCTGGAGGAATTAGGTGGCTTTGGATGACTGAGGTTGCTGCCCCTGTATCAACAAGGAAAGGAATTTCCTTATTGAGTACTTCCCCTTTAAGAAAAATGGCCACACCCTCTTTTACATTGCTCATGGGGAAGAAGGGCAGAGGGTCGCCGACTATTCAATCTTGGTTTTCTATTTCTCCCTTGGCGACTCGTGCTTTTGTGGGTTGTTCACTACCCCTCTGCTGGAGGAATTTTCTACACTCCCGTTTAAAGTGCCCAGGCTTACCACAGAAATGGCACTTAAGGTTATGTTTGGGATGGGTGCCCCGTTTTATTTTGTTCTCTCCTGTGCTGTATTGTGCTATCATAACAGAGCTATGTCCTTTTTTGATTTTTAAATTTAGTTCAATGCCCTTGGCTGCTTGCACCAGGCCTGCTGCTTCATATTGTCTCCACTCAGGCTTGTTATCCATGAGTTTAGACCTCAAGGGTTCTCGCAACCCCTCTACAAAGGCCATGCTAAGTACATGGTCACCCAATTCTTGTATGCCCCTATACCCCAGATCTGACCAACGTTGTTGAAGGCGGGCATAAAATTGCTCTACACTTTCATCCTTCTCTTGTGTGACATTAGAAAGAGACAGGGAGGATTCTTTTATTTTTTCTTTTGCCCAACGTTCTAGACCAATTAAAAAATATCTTACGACTTTTTAATTCTCTATGTTTAATTTTATCCCAATCTGTGCCACAATAGTCTTTCACATAATTTAAAATTATAGTTCCCACTGCCTCCCCTGTTTTTAACATAATCAAAGGACCCAGATCAGCTGATGTTGCAGAGTATGTGTCTTGTATTTGTGCTATCTGTCTAAAGAAAGGCATAGGTCTGGTCATGGGGTCTGGTAATTGCTGTATAAGTGACATATGCTCTTGAGGTGTCCATGGTCTATATTTAACTTTTTGTGAGGACATATCATATTGGCTCCTTCTACCTTCCCCCTGTGTTACATCAGCTCCTATACCACTCTCCGCTCCCTGCATCTCCTCCTTGTCCTCTTCTCCATGCTTCCACTCACTAGCCTTGGATCTAGTGAGCATAGGCATAACCGGTTTGTGCCGAGGAGCTCCGCAAGCAGGGCAGCTCTCTCTCCAATCCGGGTTTTGTTGTCCACAATGCCAGCAGGTCCATCCCTCCTGTCGAGTGTTTGACCTTGGAGTGGATGGCTTGGCATAGGGTGGGGGAGACTGTTGGAATTGAGATGAAAGAGGGGGTGGAGGTGGAAGAGGGAACTGACCTGGCAATGGGGGAGCATAATATATCTGTCCTTTGAATTCTTTTCTCTGATATCCTGCATCTTCTATATCTCTACTTGCCTTTTTCCAACTATTCAACATTTCCTGTAATCCATTATCTTTTGCCCACCCAGCATGACTGTCTGAAAACCTTTTCCACTGCTGGAGATCTAATACTCCTGTCCCTTTATATCCTATGTGCTTAAACAATTTATCACATCCTCTACCAACTGCAGCTCTGCCTTCTCTTTCTTGTACAATTTCTTTAGCTGTCTTCCATACCTTATCCTCTTTACCAGCAGTATTGCCCATGGCTGGCGGTTTATGTACACCAAGAGGCTTATTATTTTATCCTTTCACACACATAAAACAATCCCCTGACCGTTGAAATATACAAACGGAACTGCAGGGGGCCCTGTCCAGAATCGTGGCCTTGTTAGGGACTCCTTTCAGCGTCACTGATCAGGTTCCTGTTAACACGGGACACAGAGATTTATATTTGCACCCCGGAGGTCAGGTTCCGTCGATCAGGTCAACTCATCAATCACTCACTCGTGCATAAACAGGCACACATAAAGACAAAAACATTTGAATGTCAGTTACTACTTTTTTTTTAAGTGTCAGTACTTCCTCACTTGTCTGTAAGTGTCGGTACCTCCCAACCCTGCTTATTTTTCCCCCGTCTCAACTACTTCTCTTATACCTATAAGAGGCTCCCATCAGGGATTTTATCCCCTGAAAATTTTAGGCTTCCCTGGTACAATTTATACCATGCCTTCCAGAGATCGGCAAGAGGGTTTCATATTCTGTACACTGACCATGCAAAGTAACAAATAAAGACAATAACAGTTAAAGAACACCTGCACAGCATATTCAGCCCACCATATGAATTCTTAAAAAGCTTGAAGATTTATAAGAGGCATGCACTTCTTACCCCTCGGACAGGAAAGGAGCAGCCAAGAAGCACAGATAGATTGTGTCAAGATAAAGCCTTACCTTACTGTGCAGTTTTTGTAAATCCGTGGTTCCGAGTGGCTCCTTATCCCATCTGGGTCCGGGGGGGGGGGGTATGAGGTGCAGGTGGTCCTCTTGTTCCTTCAAGCCCCACGTTCTGGGCACCAATTACTGTTAGGGAATTCAATGTTCCGTCAATATGCTGTGAGGCTCCAAATCAGAGGTGGTTATGGCGGCCGCCGTGAGAAAGCAATGAAACACAGAGATCAGGCCTGTGTCTCGAAGCAATCTGTGTTTATTCTGTACATTGTCATTTCTTATACAAAAAATAGAAGGAGTATCAGTAGGCGTATCAGTAGACGTATCAGTGCAAAGGCTAGTGTTACAAAGTTCAATCTGTTATACTGAGGTCAAAGTACTAAGGTGGTGAATAATTGTGTTTTCTCAATAAACATGGCTTCTTTTGTTGGAATGTAGACTGACTGCCTAGTACCTTGATTCTTTATCACAATCTACATTTTAATCACATGCCCTAGACAGCAGTTAATGATCGAAGCATTCCATTATCCTTTGATCATTGTAACGAGATTAACAAGATCTTGGAGACATGATGGACATTTAAGATTACACCTCTACTTAATGTAATTAAGTACTAACCTAAATGTACAAGCATTTATCAGAGCTTTTCATAGGACACAGAATAGAGTGTACAATTTAGGCCTAAAGCCTCCGGAAACATATATCAAAGATACATACATATATAAATTAATATGTTCATAACCCTCACAATAGTGGGACCTGTGAACTTGAGATGCAGCCCAACATGTAGCCCCTCGCCTGCCCTATCCGTTGCTGTGTCGTTCCCATCACTTTCTTGAATTGCCCAGATTTTCACACAAGGAAACCTTAGCGAGCATCGGCGAAATACAAAAATGCTCGGGTCGCCCATTGACTTCAATGGGGTTCGTTACTCGAAACGAACCCTCGAGCATCGCGAAAAGTTCGTCCCGAGTAACGAGCACCCGAGCATTTTGGTGCTCGCTCATCTCTAATCCACACCTTTGAACACCTAGCCCTCTGCTTGGAGGCTTGGCACGAGGGGTGCTTTGGTAAACGGTTGGGGGATTCTTGGCTCTGGCCCTGCCTCTACCCCTGGCCACTCCACTGCCTCGTCCAAGCTGTCCTGCTGGTACACTGCCTCCCCCTCTGAATCCCTGTCCTCAGTAGGCTTAGCAAACCAGGTAGTGTCAGTCACCTCATCGTCCAGCTGCTCTTCCTCTTAATCCTCTGTGCGCTCCTCCCTCGGACTTACTGCCCTTACTACTACCTCACTGATAGACAACTCTGTCTCATCATCATCATCCTCCTCACTCACTGAAAACTCTTGAGACAGTTGCCGGAAGTGCCCAGCCTCATCATCCAGACCCCGGGGACTTTCCAAAGGTTGGGCATCGGTCACAACAAACTCCTCAGGTGAGGGAGGAACCATTTTTTTTCCCACTCATGGCAGGGGCCCGAGAACAGTTCCTGGGAGTCTGTCTGCTCAGAATATGTCATTTTCATGGAGTGAGGAGGCTGGGAGGAAGGAGGAGTTGCAGCCAGAGGATTCAGAGTTGCAGCAGTGGACGGCGCGGAACTCTGGGTGGTCGATAGATTGCTGGATGCACTTTCTGCCATTTACAACAGGACCTGCTCACACTGCTCTGTTTGTAATAAAGGTCTACCACGTGGGCCCATAAATTGTGATATGAAGCTGGGGACCCCAGAAACTTGCCTCTCTCCTAATCCCGCAGCAGCCGGCTGTGATTCACCTGGACCAGGAACTCGGCCTGTGCCCACACCCTCACTTGGACGTCCGCGTCCACCTCCTCGACCCTTACACCTACTCCTCATCATGGCGGATTACAAATAAAGCAGGGTCTAAATAAATTACCCCACTGTACAGCACTGACGACTTGGCCTTAATTCACCGCACACAGAGACTTGTAGGTAGCGGAGACACTATGCTGTGGCTTGAAAAAAGTAACCTGCTGTCTTGGCAAAGACTTGTAGATAAGAGAGGCTGTGTGGAGTGGGAGAAGACTGTAAAGCCAGTGGATAGGTGCCGGTAACTGCGGCGATCTCAACCCCACCAAGGAAAGGGTATTGTGAGACGCTCTGCACAGCGGCTGAGCTGAAGTACTTCGCAATAGCCCGGTGATATTACACTACTGTTTATCGTGAGAGTGGTATTTTACTGCACACTCCAGCCAGAAAAAAATAACACGGCAGGCTGCAAACAGGCCTAGCTGCGTAATACTAAAATGGAAGCACTACAACTCCCATCAGCCACCCAGTAAAATGCACACGGTCAGATGTAGCCCAACAAGGAGCTTTTGGTTTTTTTGCGCAGAAGATACAGGCCGTATATTGTATATCACTTTCCCTCTAGAAGTGGCTGTGGCCCTACGCTGTGCGTCTAATTTACTGCAGACACAGACCGGTATAAATAAGCAAGGAATTATTTGCGTACACTTTCACGATGAGAGCGGTATTTTTACGCACACTCCAGCCAGAAAAAAAAAAAAAAAAACATTACGGAGGGCTGCAAACAGGCCTAGCTGCATAATACTAAAATGGAAGCACTACAACTCCCAGTAGCCACCCGGTAAAATCCACACGGTCAGATGTAGCCCTAAGAAGGACCGTTGGGGTTATTGAAGACAGGATCCTACACGAACACTCTCCCTATAGTAGCAGCAGCACTTTCCCTATACACTCCCAGTGTGTGTCTGAGGCGAGCCGCGAGCGGGCCCGCTTTAAATATTCTAACTAATAGAGATGAGCGAGCGTACTCGTCCGAGCTTGATACTCGTTCGAGCATTAGGGTACTTGAGATGCTCGTTACTCGAGACGAGCACCACGCGGTACTCGAGTCAATTCAATGTCCTTCCCTGAAATGTTAGCACAATTTTCTGGCCAATAGACACGCAGGGAAGGCATTACAACTTCCTCCTGTGACGTTCCAGCCCTATCCCACCCCCCTGCAGTGAGTGGCGGGCAAGATCAAGTGACCCCAGAGTATTTAAAGTGGGTCCGCTTGCGGCTCGCCACAGTCACACACTGAGAGAGATCAGGGACAGTGCTGGTGCTGCTATAGGGAAAGTGTTAGTGTAGGAACCTGTGTACAAGAACCCCAACGGTCCTTCTTAGGGCCACATATGACCGTCTGCATTACTGTTGTGGCTGCTGGTAGCAGTTTTGCATTTATTTTTTTTTTGTATATCGGGCGTGCAGCCCCCTTACAGCTATAGCGTTCTCAGGCTGCAGTCTGTACTGCATAGTATAGGGACAGCGTTGCTGAGATAGGGAGAGTGGTAGTATAGAATCCTGTATACAAGAACCCCAACAGTCCTTCTTAGGGCTACCTGTGACCGTGTGCATTTTACAGGTTGTCGGATGGGAGTTGTAGTCCATCACTATTGCACAGCTAGGCCTGTTTGCAGCCTTCCGTATATACAGTATATATATATATATATATTTTTTTTTTTCTGGCTGCAGTTGGTGTTAGAATACCGCTGTCAGCCTCCAACTGTACGCCAATAATTCCAATTTGCTTACACCACTCTGTGTCTGTGGTCAACTTCACGCAACGTACGGCGACAGCCCCCCTGATAGAGGGGAAGTCATATACACGCTATATAACTGGTATTTTTTTTTTTAAATAAATAAATAAATAAAAGCTCCTTCTTAGGGCTACCTGTGACCGTGTGCATTTTACAGGTTGTCTGATGGGAGTTGTAGTCCCACACTATTGCACTTAGGCCTGTTTGCGGCCTTCCTGACTATTTTTTTCTGCCTGTAGTTTGCCTTACTAGACCGCTCTCAGTGACAAAGTCTACACACATAATCCCAAGATCATTTACACCGGGCTGTGTCTGCAGTGAATTAGAGACGCACAACATACGGCCACAGCGACTGATAGAGGGAAAGTGATATACACACTATATAGCCTGTATTCTTTGACCAAAAAAAAAAACCCCAACAAGCTCCTACTTAGGGCTACCGCTGAGCGTCTGCATTTTACTGGGTGCCTGGTGGGAGTTCTGGTGCATCACTATTGCATTGCTTCCATTTTTTTCTGCCTGGAGTTAGCGTTACGATTCCGCTCCCTGCCTGAAAGTGTACACATATGATTCCATAATTATTTACAGCGGTCGGTGTCTGCTCTATTTGTAATCCACCATGCTGAGGGGTAGGGGTCGAGGATGTGGACGTGGGCGATTATGCGGAGTTCCAAGTGAGGGTGTGGGCACAGGCCAAGTTCCTGGTCCAGGTGTATCCCAGCCGGCTGCTGCGGTATTAGGAGAGAGGCAAGTTTCTGGGGTCCCCAGCTTCATATCACAATTTGTGGGTCCACGTGGTAGACCTTTATTGCAAACAGAGCAGTGTGAGCAGGTCCTGTCGTGGATGGCAGAAAATGCATCCAGCAATGTATCAGGCACCCAGTCTTCTACGCCATCCACTGCTGAAACTCTGAATCCTCTGGCTGCTGCTCCTCCTTCCTCACAGCCTATACTGCTGCTACAAAAATGGTACTGGGGTCTGCGTATATTGCTGCTAGAGAAATGTTATAGGGGTCTGCCTATACTTCCACTACAGAAATGGTACTGGGGTCTGCGTATATTGCTGCTAGAGAAATGTTACTGGGGTCTGCCTATACTTCCACTACATAAATGGTACTGGGGTCTGCCTATACTGCTGCTACAAAAATGGTACTGGGGTCGGTCTATACTTCTGCTACACAAATGTTACAGGGGTTTGCCTATACTGCTGCTACAGAAATGTTCCTAGGGTGTGTATATACCTTTGCTACAGGAATGTTACAGCGGTCTGTCTATACTATGGGTGCACTAAGTCTTCCCATCGCGGTGTTTTACCTATGTGGCACAATTAGTACAGTGGCTGACTAGGCCTGAATTGCTGCCCGAGGCCAAGTTGCTTGGCGGGGCAAAACTCTCCCATGGTTGGGCACTCCGATTTCTTCCTGTGTAATACCATCTTCGTGCACTTACAGCATAGGCTAGGCCAAGGAACGCAAAGACTGCCCCTTCCAGTGTTGAGCTATCTATGTTGCGACACATGGATTTCTTGTTGCTATGTAACTCAGGGCACCTTGGGTCACAAAGGTGGAGGCTTGGAACCGAGCCTGACCCTGGCCCCGCTAACGTGCTTCCCACACAGACTATAGCGGGTCCTGGTGTCTTGGCCTTGTAATGCCACCTCCTCCCGCTTGGGGTCAGGCGATCAGCAATGCGCATCATGTGCTTTCTCTAGTGTTACCACAGTTATCAGAGAAACTTGTTTGGGCCAAAGGAGAGGAGCGTAACTGCATTAACGTTACAGGGGCCTGCCTATACTTCAGCTGCAGAAATGTTACAGGGATCTGCCAATACTGCTGCTACATAAATGTTTCTGGGGTCTGTGTATACTTCTGCAACTAAAATGTTACTGTGGTCTGTCTATACTGTTACTACTGAAATGTACCTAATACTCGGCTCTACCTATACTGCTGCTACGGAAATGTTACAGGGGTCTGTCTATACTGTTACTACTGAAATGTTACTAATATTAGGCTCTGCCTATACTGCTGCTACGGAAATGTCACTGGGGTCTGTCTATACTGTTACTACTGAAATGTTACTAATATTGGGCTCTGCCTATACTGCCGCTACGGAAATGTTACTATTGTCTGTCTATAATGCTGCTACTGAAATGTTACTAATACTGGGCTCTGCCTATACTGCTGTTACGGAAATGTTACTGGGCTCCATGTGACCCAGGAGAAGAGGCAGCGGTGTGTCCCGCAGACAGTGCTTGTGTTGGTTGGAGGTAGTGTGGTGCTTAGCTAAAGTGTGCCTTGCTACTGAGGGTTTGGCCGCAGTTTGTCCGGAGCTACACAATGCTGCAACATCAGCAGCGAGGGGCATTTTCTGCTCAGCCATCGTGGTAACTTCCCGGAAAACCTTGGTGCCCTCAGCCATGAGCAAGGTGGACGATCCCACCAAGATGTGAAGGTCATGGAGGCAGGTTATCAGGGTAGACGGGGTGCATATATCAGGGCCGACTATTATTGGGGCATCAGTCCGGATTGCCAAAGATTGAACAACACTCCGTGACAAGATATCAGCCTAAAGGTTGCCCTTTGCCGCTACTACTTGCACACAATGTGACACAAGAACACTAGAACCTTTGTACGGACACGGTGACCTTTACATAAACATTACACTCAGAACTCATTTATTGTATTGTTCTCCATTGTATGTCCATGTTGTTCATTGTGAGCAGATTATTGACCCACCGGCCGCACTGTGTACTGCGGCTACTGCCTTTACATGTATGACTGCAGGTAGGTACAGTGACCGGAGACTAGTGGGTTAAGGGTTAAATGTACATAGCTAGGCCGGTGTCCCGTGGGAAGTCACGCATGGGGCAGCCCGGACAGGAAGCTGTCTTCCGTGAAGCTTCTTGATGGCACCCGATGGTATTTATTATCCTCTCCTCCCCACGGAGGCATCACATAGACATAGAACAAGAGCAGCGTCCGAGGCAGCTAGGAGAGCCCGTCCTAGAGAGCGCTGCCCCCTCCCCTCACACCTGCCCGGAGGAAGGTTCATGGGAGGGCATGAGGTGCAGCAAAGCCGGAGTGACCCTACTGCACTGAGAAGGAAGCTGGAGGCCGGCCGGGAGACGGAGCTCAGCTACAGTTGTACTGCTGCCGTACCATCTGCGTTGCTCCTATTCACTTACAGTTGAGCGGCCCTGGTGCATTATGTCTCCAGCGGATGTAAGGGTGGAAACATGGGTTGGGAGCCCCGAGTTAGATGGTACGTCTAGGCGAGGGGCACAGCGGTGGACCGGCTGCCGCACACACACCTCCCCACATGTACCGCCCATTCCCCTGGCACGCTCACATATCTCCCAGGCGGATTCCCATCTCTGGTCCTGTCTCACACATCTCCCCGCCGGATTGACATCTACGCTCCCCCCCCGGGCGCCCGCTGGACAGCTTTGTCTGCTCCCAGCTCCTGTCCCCGTCGGCCGCAGCAGCCGGCGCCGCTGTCACCCTACGCGCTGTCCTCCGCTCCCGTACACCGATGGCATTGTCGCCGCTGCCACGGCGAACCCCGCTCTCGCTGTCCATGGCGCCGCTGGTGGCCAGCTCTGCCGATGACTGTGAGCTGCTGTTCGGCCGGAGCAGCGGCTTGCCTACAAGAGCTCCACTAGCTGCCCCTGCACTGCTCTCTTTCTGGGTAGCCTCCTTGGGCGCTAAATAGAAGAGCTGATTAGCGATTTGGAGGGGTATATGGGACCGGGTTGTGGGGGAAGCGGGGGGTCTCACAGTAGCGGTGGTCCTTCAGGGTCTGTGAAAGCTTTCTGGACCAACACGCTCTGCCATAGGAATCCCAGCGGACACTGTACAACATCTGCTGCCCCGGGGATCTACAGTGCAACCCTCCCTGCGGGTTCTGTACGATGTCACCGACTGCGGCACTGGATCTGGCGCTGAGAGTCCCGCTGTATCACTGCTCCTCTCGGACATCAGTGACTGACAGGCCATCGCCGGCTGCAGGAGAACCGCGGGTAGAAGGCTTTGTTCAGGCGTCATTTCTTGGCGATCTACATCCCGATTAGAGCGTTGTTAGATGCCACCGCTCTGCAGCAGAATCCCAAGTTCCATCTTCACCGTCAACGATTGATGGGAACTACAGAGCCGATGCAATGACCGTCACGTCCAGCACATCGTATCCCTGGGATGATATAGAACGGGCAGCAGCCCGCGGGAGGAGATGAACCTGCAGAGAAGAAGAATCGCTTCTTCTTGTGGACAACCACACCCATCATGTCCGGGGTATTAAAGGGACGATAACGTGTGGCATTCCCGATCGTCTGAGTGTACAGGGGGGTACTGGGTTTCCTCATCTTACATTGCGCCGCAGTATAGAGCAGTCTGCAGTATATACAGTATACATTCAGCACCCGGGAGCTGGCAGTGAGCGGAGGCGCAGCCTGTGCTACACCTCTGGGCTCTCGGCAGCTCCAGGTCGTCCTCGCATTGTGCAATCAGCTTCTGCACGATGGAGATTGTGGAGTAGATCCCGGGGATGGTGACAAGGGCCGGGAATAGAGGGAAGGCGCTCCCGCAGCGGTTTTATCTCCGCAGATACGCGGTGATGTGGAGATCGGGAGAACTATGGCGAAGATCTCGTGGCCTCCTCTCCGCTCCTCCCCGGAACCTCCGCCAGCGGCGGCTATAAACGGTTGCATGAGATGTCAGAGAGTGAGGAGTCACGTTGAAAGCGAGCTCTCCTGTCCGGTTCTGACCGGTAACGGACTCTTATCCCGGGCAGGGAAGCACAAGAGGAGAACGGAGCGGAGAGGAGGCACGGATGGGATAAGGCACTAGCTGTGCTCAGTGTCAGCCAATAGCAGCTCAGGACGGGCCTGCTCACGAGCCAATCAGAGCGCGGCCGCTGTACATATAAGAGGCGCCACCAGCGCCGCTCTCAGAATTTCTCTTCCAGGAGAGTTTTACTATTTGATTTCCGCAGCACACAATGGCAGAAACCGCGCCAGCCGCCGCTCCTCCTGCCGCCGAGCCGGCTGCCAAATCCAAGAAGCAGCCGAAGAAATCCGCCGCAGGGGGCGCCAAGAAAAGCAAGAAGTCCTCCGGTCCCGGCGTGTCGGAGCTGATCGTCAGAGCCGTGTCCGCCTCTAAAGAGCGCAGCGGGGTGTCTCTAGCCGCCCTGAAGAAGGCTCTGGCTGCCGGAGGGTACGATGTAGAGAAGAATAACAGCCGCCTGAAGCTGGCCGTCAAGTCTCTGGTCACCAAGGGCAGCCTGCTCCAGGTGAAAGGCAGCGGCGCCTCCGGCTCCTTCAAGCTGAACAAGAAGCAGGAGCCTAAGGACAAGCCGGCCAAAAAGAAGCCAGCGTCTGCGGCCAAGCCCAAGAAGCCCGCTGGAGCCAAGAAAGCGGCGAAATCTCCTAAGAAGCCCAAGAAGGCTCCGGCCAAAAGCCCGAAAAAAGCAAAGAAACCTGCAGCGGCCGCCGCCAAGAAAGTGGCCAAGAGCCCGAAGAAAGCCTCAAAGCCGAAGGCCGCCCCAAAGCCCAAGAAGGTGACGAAGAGTCCGGCTAAGAAGGCGGCCAAACCCAAAGCTGCCAAGAGTCCGGCTAAGAAGGCTGTTAAAGCCAAGAAGAGTGCGGCTAAGAAATAAGCTGAAGCCGCCCATGCATTTACCCCACAAAGGCTCTTTTCAGAGCCGCCACCTTCTCACCGCAGAGCTGTATTATCACTGCCTCGAATTCTGTTCTAGATAGCAGCGCCCCCATAGCGGCTACAGGGGACTTCATATCAGTTGGGAGTCTAGGGAGCGAGGGGGAGTAATACGAGACATTGTCGCTGCATCATCCCCGTTCCTGTGGGGCACTGTGACCTATACAATGCGTGTATGGATGCCGGGCTGAGTGTGAAGAGGGAGGGGACTCGCCGACCTAATGCATTTCCCATAAAAGCAGCGCAGCTTCTAATGGGGGAGACTGCCGTGCAGCGTGGAGTGTGTGTTTCTGCGGACATATCAATGCAGGGAAGCAGCTGAGAACATGATTTCACAGACACCCGTACGTATCATGCAGTGGCCTGATAGGGTGAGGTGGGGCCAGCCTCTGCCGAACGCTGATTGGTCGCGGGCATCAAGCGTTTTGGCGGGCTAGTGGTTTGTTCGAAAAAGCCAATGAGATGTAGGGGGCGTTGTTTCTAAGAGCAAGTAGGGTATAAAGGCTCTGCTCTTTCTACGGCTCCCATCATATCACATCCGTGTGCATCTCTACAGTAGAGCTATGGCCAGAACCAAGCAGACCGCTCGTAAGTCCACCGGAGGGAAAGCTCCCCGCAAGCAGCTGGCTACGAAGGCCGCCAGGAAGAGCGCTCCTGCCACCGGCGGAGTGAAGAAGCCTCACCGCTACCGTCCAGGTACAGTGGCTCTCCGTGAAATCCGTCGCTACCAGAAGTCCACCGAGCTGCTGATCCGTAAGCTTCCCTTTCAGCGCCTGGTGAGAGAGATCGCCCAGGACTTCAAGACTGACCTGCGCTTCCAGAGCTCAGCGGTCATGGCCCTGCAGGAGGCCAGCGAGGCTTACCTGGTAGGACTGTTCGAGGACACCAATCTGTGCGCCATCCACGCCAAGCGGGTCACCATCATGCCCAAAGACATCCAGCTGGCCCGCAGGATTCGCGGAGAGAGGGCTTAGATCTGCTCTGGGCACCGCGTGGGACACAAAGGCTCTTTTCAGAGCCACCAAATCCTCCTCAAACGAGCTGCATCCTGTCCTCCGCTGTCATTCTTCCGATTCCCCCACTCGGGTTCACAGCCAGCCTGTGCGCGGTGTACCCTGGTGCCGCTTCTCCCCAATAATCTTCTGTCGTCAGCAGGAGGTGGTCTGTTAACCCCTTCAGTGACCTAGTCAGTTCCTCAATTAATTAATGCCATTCTCCCATCTTTCAAATGTAGTAGAAAGAGATTTGAATCCCCGGCAGACTGTTATGAACGTGGTTGATCAAACGTGTCCGTATGATGCATCTATCTGTGCCTGTGGGCCGGGAAGGGATTAGTGTTGATGATGTATTTATGTGGATATTATCTCATTGTACGAAGAAGAAAGACCGCAATACACAAAACTATACTAATTAATACCGCATAATGGGATTGGGAACCGGCCGGGAAACTGTTAAGAATTGTAAGAATACGCGGCAAATTCAAAATTCCAAACGGTTCCGTGTTAAACCAATCAGCAAGGAGAGGGGAGCGGCCAACATGTAATTGCCCCAATAGGAACGCCTAAACTTGCGTCATGTGTTAATGTTTTCAATCTGGTCCGCTCGTCGCGTAGATAAGGGAGGACGCTTGAACTAGTTGGCAATTGTTTTCTGCTTACAACGTGGAAGATGTCTGGTCGCGGTAAGGGAGGGAAAGGTCTTGGGAAGGGCGGTGCCAAGCGGCACAGGAAGGTGCTCCGTGATAACATCCAGGGCATCACCAAGCCTGCCATCCGCCGTCTAGCTCGCAGGGGAGGCGTCAAGCGTATCTCCGGCCTCATCTATGAAGAGACTCGCGGCGTCCTGAAAGTCTTCCTGGAGAACGTGATCCGCGACGCCGTCACCTACACCGAGCACGCCAAGAGGAAGACCGTCACCGCTATGGACGTGGTGTACGCGCTCAAGCGCCAGGGCCGCACTCTCTACGGCTTCGGAGGTTAATTCTGCTCTTTTACCATAACACAAAGGCTCTTCTCAGAGCCGCCCACCTCTTCCAAGGAAAGGCTGTAATACAACTTTTTGTGGGGGGTCGCCGCTGATGTCTGAGTGCCCATCTGTTCTGATACGTGTAATCCGCCCTATATCTGATGCCTGCCATCACCCCTTATGCGTTGGCATTGTTAGTGGCTCAAAGCATTTAACCCTTTGAATCACACTTTTGGGTGCCCACCTTTATGCCCATTTTTGTTCTTTGCGTATGCTATAGTCAGCCGTGTTCCCCTCATGACGTCTTCCCGCAAGGTCTTTGTATCATTAAAATGAGTTGTCTTTACTAATACTCGAGAGAGGGGGCGGGGACAAAGTGAATAAATGCCTAGATGCGCACATACATACTTCAGTTATTGCGAATAACAGAGATGTAAGCGTTCTATTAAAGATGACTCCCCTAATGTCAGCGAATCGTCTCTTCTACCAGGAAGCAGGCTGCGGCGTTCTGATTGTATGTCCTCCTTGGACTAAAGCATACGGCCTGCCAGCTAATCCGTGTAGTGCTACCATATTGGAGGCGTCCGGCACGGCCGTCCTCTCTCATATAGAAGTGCTGCAATTGCACCAAGCTCTCCTAGGGACCCGCGGAGACTTTTTTTTGTTTACATAGAATTGCCGTCATAGCAGCCAGCTCTCCCAGAGTGCTGCACTGATTTCCCATTGCGGGACTCTGGGGGATATAGCCGGAGCACTAAATTAATCTAGGGAAGAGGGTGGCCCTGCACGTCTCTGAGAAATACAGTCTGCGCCTCTTTGTGAGGGGATGCCCGCTGTTCTCCACGCCAGACTGCCATCTCCGCTCATCTGCGGCCGCTGCCACGATGGTCTCTGCTTCCGCGGCCACTCTGCTCTCCGCTCCCGTTCCCCATGCGGCTGTTGTAGCCGGTGCACTGCCCCTCTGGTTCCCGGTACTCTTCTGTTCCACATGCGGCCTCTGTCACTCTGGTCAATGCTCCCAGTCCCCCTGCGGCGGCTTTATCCGGGCACTGCCACTCTGGTTCTCGCTCCCCACGGTCCCTGCACCCGGGAAGGCTGCCACTTTGGTGACTGCCGGACTGCCATCCCCTCTCCGGTTCCGCTGTCACTGTGGTCCCCTCAGGTTTCTACACCAACATAGAAGGGGGTTCTTCATTGTAAGAGCAGTGAGTGTGTGGAACTGTCAGCCCGAGGACGTGGCTGATGGCAACTTCGATAAAAGGGTTCAAAAGGGGCATGGGCGTCTCTACATAAGCAGCTGGTGAAGGTGAGGCTATTCTCCTCTTGGCCCCCTTCACCTTTCCTAGCACCCCCAGTGCTTCAAGCCTCTTATTTTCAGGCATCCCCGATTGCCTCCGCTACCCACTACAATGTACTACAGCCCCCAGCATGTCGTCTGCCTACTACCCCTTTCCCTTTGTGCACCCCACTGCTTTAGGGCGCAGACCCGCATATCCCCTGTAGTCTTCTGCCTTCCGAGCACTCCAGTACAGCTGCTACTTGCTGTCGGCATCCCCCTCCGACGTCGACCGCCTCGTGTAGCCACCACGCCGACCCCACAGCATAATCCAGTCATGGGCGCACTGTGCTCCGGGTACCTCGGTGGCAAAAACGCTGCCGCTTCTCTAATGGCTAATTGTCCGCAGCCGCATCACCGAATCCACGTAGCGCCCACCTCTATGGAGGCGTCCGCATAGCGCGGCTTCGGTCACCGCACGTATCCCTAATCTGCAGCGCAATCAACATCGCGACCCCCGACAGAGATACAGTTGTGTAGCGCTGCAGGGAAGATCTCCTCAAATCCAGTACATAGACAGAGAACAACTCCGGTACACAGAGACAAAGACGAGTTGTGCAACGCAGGGGACTAAGTAACCGAGCCGATGTGTACACAACCTTTGCTACAGAGGAGCAAACGATGATGCTCCCTACACAACCGGGAGGTGACAGCTCTGCTGTAGACGGGGTGGGGGGCTCTTAGAAGAGCCTTTAGGGTGATCGCGGGCCACGGAACAGATTACTTGGCGCTGGTGTACTTGGTGACGGCCTTGGTGCCCTCGGACACGGCGTGCTTGGCCAGCTCTCCGGGCAGCAGCAGGCGCACGGCGGTCTGGATCTCCCGGGAGGTAATGGTGGAGCGCTTGTTGTAGTGAGCCAGGCGGGAGGCTTCCCCTGCGATGCGCTCGAAGATGTCGTTGACGAAGGAGTTCATGATGCCCATGGCCTTGGAGGAGATGCCGGTGTCGGGGTGGACCTGCTTCAGCACCTTGTACACGTAGATGGCATAGCTCTCCTTCCTGGTCTTCTTACGCTTCTTGCCGTCCTTCTTCTGAGTCTTGGTCACGGCTTTCTTGGAGCCCTTCTTGGGCGCTGGAGCAGACTTGGCGGGATCAGGCATGATAACGTAGAGATAATTTCCCAACTGGTGAGAACAGTGTTCCTGCACCTCCCAGCGCTGCGGTATTTATAGCGGGGCCATGCAAATGAGTACCGCCGTCTGCTTGCTGTTCTACTGGAGCAGCAAAGCATGTGACCCCTGTGAGCGTCATTAGCCACGCCCAGTGCCGCTCATTGGTTCTTCCTCAAGTCTGGCCTCTATTGCGTGGATTGAAATCTACCCAATTAGAAGAGAGGAGGGCGGAGCAGCAGGTTATAAAAATCAACAGAAGGGCTCTTCTCCTTATCACTACTTCCGAAGTGTTTTTTTTCCCTTGTTCTGCTTTCCTGTGCTAGAAGATGTCTGGACGCGGCAAACAAGGAGGCAAAGTCCGTGCTAAGGCCAAGACTCGCTCATCCCGGGCAGGGCTGCAGTTCCCTGTCGGCCGTGTACACAGGCTTCTCCGCAAGGGCAACTACGCTGAGAGGGTGGGCGCCGGCGCTCCGGTCTACATGGCAGCAGTGCTAGAGTATCTGACCGCTGAGATCCTGGAATTGGCTGGCAATGCAGCCCGGGACAACAAGAAGACCCGCATCATCCCCCGTCACCTCCAGCTGGCTGTGCGCAACGACGAGGAGCTGAACAAGCTGCTCGGTGGGGTGACCATCGCCCAGGGAGGCGTCCTGCCCAACATCCAGGCCGTGCTGCTGCCCAAGAAGACCGAGAGCAGCAAGACGAGCAAGAGCAAGTGATCGCGCCGATCCCTCCATAGAACCAAAGGCTCTTCTAAGAGCCACCCACATGCTCCTTACAACAGAGCTGCGCCGCTTCTATGCTGTGATACTCGGCGGCCGGTACGCCGGCTGCACCGGGAAACTAACTGTACAGGACTTTCCACAAGGAGGCAGAGATTGGGGCGGATGCCAATGTGGCCATCCCTGTCACCGGCAGAAGCGCACAATCGTCCTGCTCTAGGTGACCTCATGTCCAGAGGACGGGCGGCTGTAGGACTCGCTCACCAGTCCTTGCGATAACGGGTTAACAGAGTCCTCTGTTAGGTCACGTATATACAAGAATCAGAACGCTTCAGTTGTGTTTCGGATAGAACACCCAGCTTTCTCAGGATCCTGCGTGGGTCGTATGCTTACAAAGCCTTGCAGCCGCATCATCCAGCTCTCTCAGAGCTCTGCACGGTCGCCCCCTTAGAAGTGCGCTCATCATGTCACCCAGTTCTTCACGGCCATGCCCTTTTTATGGAGGTGTAGCTATATCACACAGCTTTCCCAGAGCCCTGCACGGCACAGGCTGGTTTTGGATTATAGTAAACCTACAGGGATTAGACGTCCTCTTGCGTTACTGGTGGAGCAGGTAGAGGATTCCACCGCCCGTCGTAGGGCTGGGATTAGGGGGTGTATCTGAGGGTTCTTTACCTCCAGCCCCGAGCGCCTCTATATCAGACGGCCTGGTCACTGATTACACGTGTTACATGGATGGAGGACAGGAAGAGCGGGAGACGCGATCAACTGAGCGGGAAGTTCAAAATCTCCGGTGATCAGCCAATGAGCGGGAAGAATCTGACTATAGCCCCGCCCATAGGCGGCACTAAAACCACCCGACCTCCAACGGCAGGTCTGTTAACCCTTCACCGCACTCATTAATTCAGGCCCAGCTCCTCGCGTATTATAAACATAACCTGCCTGCCCTAAATAGGTTAAGGGGTTTAAAAGCGTGCCGTGACCGCAGCCTGAAGCGCACCCTGACGGGGAGGCTGCTACACCCCCGCTGTATCATGTCAGAGCGCATAGACCATCACCGCTGCTGACGACCCCACAAGGAGTTGGATTACAGCCTTTCCTTGGAAGAGGTGGGCGGCTCTGAGAAGAGCCTTTGTGGTATGGTGAAAGAGCAGAATTATTAACCTCCGAAGCCGTAGAGAGTGCGGCCCTGGCGCTTGAGCGCGTACACCACGTCCATAGCGGTGACGGTCTTGCGCTTGGCGTGCTCGGTGTAGGTGACGGCGTCGCGGATCACATTTTCCAGGAAGACTTTCAGGACGCCGCGAGTCTCTTCATAGATGAGACCGGAGATACGCTTGACGCCTCCCCTGCGAGCTAGACGGCGGATGGCAGGCTTGGTGATGCCCTGGATGTTATCACGGAGCACCTTCCTGTGCCGCTTGGCGCCGCCCTTCCCAAGACCTTTCCCTCCTTTACCGCGACCAGACATCTTCTACGTTGTAAGCAGAAAGCGATAGCTGCTCAGCGCAGAGCCCTACTCTATATAGACAGGGAGCGGACCAGAGAGGGAACTACTGATCAGGGCCGTCATTGCGGGGCGTTTCTTTCAGTTGTCTAGAGTTAAGGCCCATCCCCTCTCCCTGCTGATTGGCTGAATACAAGAGCCCTTGCCATCTTGTGCAGCCGATTGGCCTGTCAGCTCCTGAAGCAGTGGGAGAGAAGACGGAGGAGGGGTGAAGGAGACAAGGGCCATGCAGCAAAGAGCCGCTGGAGCGTGAATCCTTCCTGAAAAGCGAGGAGTGCAGCTGCTGCCACAAACACGTGGGGGCGAGGAGAGAGCGCGCAGGGAGGCTTCGGTGAAGGGGAGTACTAGAGCTCTGCTGCATCAGCGCTCCCCTGCCGGAGCAGAGAGCCACTCAGAAGCCACAACAGACAGCTGTGGGCGGCAGGAACATCAGGGCACCGTGTATAACAAGGAGGCCCCATAACCTGTGACAGTCCCCGGCACATGGCATACAGTGGCACTTCTACTGCCACCCCAAGAAGCACCAGCATTACTCCTCCTCTGCTGTGGCCACCATGCTGTGCAACACTCTGCAGATTCTCAAGACCCGGAGTCCCTCATTACAGTCATCAATGAAGTGCAAACCGAACGACTTCCCTGTGTGACTGCTGCCAGAGACTGCTGTATACTCCTTATGTCTTAGGGGCCTTTACAGGTCTACTTAAGGAGCTTTAAGCAACTGGCAAAATCCCCTACAAAGGCAGGAAATGCAGAAGTGGTTCTGCTATGGGACCCACTAGACAGAACTCTCCCAGTGATACACTAAAGATGTTTGCGAGGGGGGGAACCCCCCGACACGGAGCCTACGACATCATCTGCATCAGGAGACGTGGCCTCTGCACCAACCGCCTGTTTGAGTTCGCTTGCTGGGTTGGTTCAGACTTTGCAATGACTGTCCGATCGGCTCTTATCAGCGATGCAGACAGCTACTGCTGCCCTTACGGGTAAAATCCTCGAGATCTGAATGGATGTGAGCCTGTTGAGACAAGCCACCCAGAATCTAAGAGACCGGCCGGGTCACTAGTACAGAGGACAGGATCTCTGTGCTGGATGATACCGTATCCCTGACGGCAGCGACTGTGCAAGAGCTTACGCCAAAAGCAGAAATCTGGAAACAAAAGGCGGGCGGCTTGGGAAATGGCTCACAGCGGAATAATCTCTGTGTTGTGGGCCTGCCAGAACGCACTGAGAGGCAGAGACCGCAGGGGATCATGGAAGCATCCACGTAGTCACCGTTCCATGATCCCCTGCGGTCTCTGCCCCTCAGTGCGTTCTGGCAGGCCCACAATACAGAGATTATTCCGCCGTGAACCATTCCCCAAGCCGTCCGCCTTTTGTTTCCAGATTTCTGTCACACAGGTCTTTGTGGTGGAGCGCGCACACCGAGTACCCATGAAACCACCTATACCAGGCGGGCGCTCCTCCCGGACCCCTGTTGGCAAAGCTGCTCAACTTCTGGGATAGAGAGGTGATCCTACAAGCTGCCAGAACAGGAGGCCCTCTTAGATGCAACAATCCTGCAAAATCCATCTCCCCGGACTTCTCGGCAGATCTACAAAAGCAGAGAGCGCCCTTCTTTCGGATCAAAAGGCAACTCTGAGATCTCCAGCTGCCATACTCCATAGCATATGGATGGTGACCGCACACGTTTCTTCTCCTCTCCGTCTGAGGCTGAGGAATGGCTGTCTAACAGGCATCAACCAGAGTGACTGAAATGTACACTTATCCAAGAAAAAGAATCAGCTATACTAATAGATCATAGACTGAACATGCGTCAACCATGTGATGGAGCAGCCAAAAAGTCAAATGCAATTGTGGGATGTATTAAGAGAAGCACAGAGTCTAGATCACGTGAGGTCATTATCCCCTCTACTCTTCCTTAGTCAGACCTCATCTGGAATACTGGGTCCAGTTCTGGGCACCACACTTTAAAAAAGACATCGACAAACTGGAGCAAGTTCAGAGAAGAGTTACCAAGATGGTGAGCGGTCTGCAAATCATGTCCTATGAGGAACGGTTAAAGGATCTGGGAATGTTTAGCAGAAGAGAAGGCTGAGAGGAGACGTAATAGCAGTCTACAAATATCTGAAGGGCTGTCACAGTGCAGAGGGATCAGCCCTATTGTCATCTGTACAAGGAAAGACAAGAAGCAACGGGATGAAACTGAAAGGAAGGAGACACAGATTAGATATTAGACAGTGAGGGGATCAATGAGTGGAACAGGTTGCCACGGGAGGTGGGGAGTTCTCCTTCAATGGGAGTCTTCAGAGGCCGGACAACCATCTATCTGTGATGTTTTAGTGATCCTGCACTAAGCGGGGGGTTGGACCCGATGACCCTGGGGGTCCTTCTAACTCTACCATTCTATGAATCTATAACTATCTTCTTCTTTCAGGCAGAGAGCCTATTATCTGCTGAGTGGGCCCACTTCCAAATTACCCTGCTTCGCCTCAGAGGCTCTATGATTAGAATATATAATTTGCATTCAACTTCAGGTTAGCAGGCCCAGGATATATATGTGCATGTAAATGATAGGAGCCTGGAGGCATAGAGATAAAAGATTTCCTCTATGTATTCAGTATGTACCCATTATAACAATAAAAATACAAACATCTCAGGACGTACCGCCTAGGATCGAGCGGTATGGATGAGAAACTGCTTTCTTCATGCAGAAAAGAGGACACAGCAAGAAGTATAAGACGGGAGCTAACATAACCTGCTACATAGGTGAGATCATTACCATTGCCAGGATATATATGGTTGCCCATGGATCGCCGTGTTCCTGACTGCTGCGGGTGTGACGCCCCAATGGTTCACAAGCACTACGCTCAGCACCGGCGCAGGGTGATGTTCACAACTACTCTGGTAGATAGATATGCACCGAAGAGCAGTGTGCACCACAACTGAAATGCATAACCCTGATGAAAAGCCTGTGCAACACCAGGGTACCACACTCAGCACGGCGACAGGGAACGCATGCGCTGTATGAACGAGCCGCACACCATGCTATGCTGAATGGTAGCACCGCTCCAGGGAGGATGAAGCCTGGCCCTAACCTAGTAAGTGGGGTGAAGGGGCCCTGCCTTAAAGAAGAGTAGTAGCCTCTTCCTCCTGGGCCCTGTCTGTCCCTGAAAGGACCCCTGGAGAGATGAACCCGAACAGCAAAGCAACACAGAAATGAAAAACAGAAATGCAACTGAAACGGAACCCACAGCGACTTATCTGCAAGTAGCACAGAAGAGCTCCAAACTCCAGGGACTCCACTATGGACCAGAATAAGCAGCACTGAGCAAAGGGAGGCGTGAGAATATATAGCCACTATGCACATGGGAACTGGCAGAGTGAATGGGAAGCCACACAACATCTTCCTACTCCCAGGCATGACTAATCTAGCATGCATCAAAGACAGGCGGCACCAGCAGTCTCTGCACATGGTGCATTAACCCCTGTCCTCCATAACAAGGCAACAGGTCTTGACCTGCGTCCAGACCACCATGCCCCAACAGCGTCAAGGTACAACAGGACCCTTCACTCCTAACCGTTGAAGAGGATGGACTCCAACTACACCTCAATCACCCGTATTTATAGAAGGCAGACATCTTCTGACGGTGCATGTATTGGTACTTTTGCAGACATATCCCAGCCACTTTCAGACATTAGCCCCTTACATGCTGCAGCTGTGCAATGCATACAACAGAGTACTAGACCCTTACACGGGCACTGCCCCCCCCCCCCCCCCGCAAGCAGACATGTTTCAATGTTTCAATAAAGGCCCATTTAGCTAGCTGAAAGACAACGATGAGCCTTATCCATGCTGCATGCTGCATTCTTAGCGGGATACCGCTGATACTATTGTTTTAGCTGGTATCCTGCTTAGGGAACACAGCCGGAATATGAAGAAGACAATCGCTCCAGCTGTGTTCTGCATACCCCGCTAGGAGTGCTTAGCGGGATATCAGCTGAGCGCTCCGAGAAGACAACAGCTGAATGGAGGAGATAGTGGTCCCGCTTGTATTCTGCATACAGCGTGAGCCTTCATTTGCACGCTTATGCAAATCGGACGCTCAAAACTGTCCCATGAACTGCCGTGTGCGTGGATTTTGGGTGATAATCGTTGTGTCTAAATGGGCCTTTAGAATGATCTTCAGTAAACACTGGGAGATACTTAAAAGTGATATTTTCCTAATAGATACCATAACCCCCAGGCCCAATATAGTATTCTGTAAGGACGCATCAAAAACATAGGGGCAATTTATCTACCCAACCGGCAGGATCCTATAAGTGCCAGCATGGAAGATGCACACGCTGCAACAATATAGCACACCACATGCAGCAAGCGGAGATATGACCGGGCACATTTACGACAATACAATACTGTTTAAACTGTCCGAAGTGGAGACTGACTTCAGATGGCCACCAAGCTCCAGTATTCATCATTCTATACGGCCCGTGTCACACCAGATTGATGACATCACAATGCACAGTCAACTGCCAGACATGCGGGCTCATTAGCATGTACTCCAGTCAATTCCATGTCCTTCCCTGCATGTTTAGCGCCATTTTCTAGCCAATAGACATGCGGGGAAGGCATTACCACTTCCTGCTGTGACACGCCAGCCCTATCCCACCCCCCTGCAGTGAGTGGCTGGCAAGATCAGGTGACCGCCGAGTACCTAAAGCGGTCCCGCCCGTGCCTCGCCTCAGACACACGCTGGGAGAGTATAGGGACAGTGCTGCTGCTGATATAGGGTTAGCGTAGGTTCCTGTCTACAAGAACCCCAACTGTCCTTCTTAGGGCCACATCTGACCGTGTGCATTACTGTTGTGGCTGGCTGGGAGCAGTAGTGCCCCCCCCCCCCCCACCTCGGGCTGTGCACGCCATTACAGCTATAGCGTTCTAAGTCTGCAGTGTATTATACAGAGTATAGGGAAAGTGTTAGAGTAGGATCCTGTCTACAAAAACCCCAAAGCTCCTCCATTGGGCTGCATCTGACCGTGTACATTATACTTGTGGCCTGCTGGGAGTTGTAGTGCATCCATTTTTGTATTACGCATCTAGGCCTGTTCCCAGCCTTTCAGCAATAGACGTTCTCAGGCTGCAGTGCCGTACAACCGGCTCTCACCATGAAACTGCACTCAAATATTTCCTAGCCTACTGCAAACGACTTCAGTTATACCGTTTTGTGTCTGCAGTGTATTAGACAGAGGTCTCACCGCTAAACAGTACTGTAATATTACCGGGGCCACTGCATGGTATTTCAGCTCTGCCGCTGTGCAGAGCATCTCACAATACCCTTTCCTTTGTGGGGTTGAGATAGCCGCAGTTACCAGCACTCTCCACTGGCGTTAGACTCTTCTCCCCCTCCACACAGCCTCTATAATCTACAAGTCTCTGCGAGCGGTAAATTACCCCTCGGTATCAGCGCAAGACAGCGGGTAAATGTTTTCAAGTCACAGCATAGAGCCTCCGCTATCTACAAGTCTCTGTGTGCGGTGAATTAAGGCCCAGTTGTCAGTGCGGTACAGTGGGGTAATTTATTTGGGCCCTGCTCTATTCTTAATCCGCCATGATGAGGAGTAGGGGTAAGGGTCGAGGACGCGGAGGTTCAAGTGAGGGTGTGGGCACAGGCCGAGTTCCTGGTCCAGGTGAATTGCAGCCGGCTGCTGCGGGATTAGGAGAGAGGAAAGTTTCTGGGGTCCCCAGCTTCATATCACAATTTTTGGGTCTACTTAATAGACCTTTATTACAAACAGAGCAGTGTGAGCAGGTCATGTCGTGGATGGCAGAATATGCATCCAGCAATCTATCGACCACCCAGTCTTCTACGCAGTCCATTACTGCAACTCTGACTCCTCTCGCTGCTGCTCCTCCTTCCTCCCAGCCTCCTCACTCCATGAAAATGACACATTCTGAGGAGCAGGCAGACTCCAAGGAACTGTTCTGGGGCCCCTGCCTTGATTGGGAAATAATAGTTCCTCTCTCACCTCAGGAGTTTGTCGTGACCGATGCCCAATCTTTGAAAAGTTCCCGGGGTCCGGGTGATGAGGCCGGGGACTTCCGGCAACTATCTCAAGAGCTTTCAGTGGGTGAGGAGGTCGATGATGATGAGACACAGTTGTCTATCAGTGAGGTAGTAGTAAGAGCAGTAAGTCCGAGGGAGGAGCGCACAGAGGATTCAGAGGAAGAGCAGCAGGACGATGAGGTGACTGATCCCACCAGGTTCGCTAAGTTAACTGAGAAGAGTTCTTCAGAGGGGGAGGCAAGTGCAGCAGCAGGACAGGTTGGAAGAGGCAGTGGAGTGGCCAGGGGTAGAGGCAGGTGCCAGAGCGAAGACCCCCCCCCCCCCCCCAACTGTTTCCCAAAGCACCCCCTCACGTCAAGCCACCCTGCAGAGGCCTAGGTCGTCAAAGGTGTGGACGTTTTTCAGTGAGAGCACAGACGACCGACGGACAGTGATGTGCAACCTGTGTCGCGCCAAGATCAGCCGGGGAGCCACCACTACCAGCCTCCCCACCACCAGCATGCACAGGCATAAGATGGCCAAGCACCCCACAAGGTGGGACAAAGGCCGTTCACCGCCTCCAGCACACCACCTCCCCCTGTGCCCCAACCTGCCACTCAGATCCCCCCCCCCCCTCACACCCGCACACGACACAGGCACGTGCGCCTCCCAGCCTGCAACCACACACTCACCTCCACTGTCCTCCACTCCACCCAGCAATGTCTCCCAACGCAGCGTTCAGCTGTCGCTAGCACAAGCGTTGGAGCAAAAGCGCAAATATGCCTCCATGCACCCGTACGCACAAGCTGTAAATGTGCACATTGCAAAATTAATCAGCCTGGAGATGCTGCCGTACAGGCTTGTGGAAACGGAAGCTTTCAAAAACATGATGGCAGCAGCGGTCCCGCGCTACTCGGTCCCAGTCGCCACTATTTTTCCCGGTGTGCCGTCCCAGCCCTACACCAGCACGTCTCCCGCAACATCAATCGTGCCCTCACCAACGTGGTTACTGGGAAGGTACACTTAACCACGGACACGTGGACAAGTACTGGCGGGCAGGGCCACTATATCTCCCTGACGGCCCATTGGGTGAATTTGGTGGAGGCTGGGACCGAGTCAGAGCCTGGGACTGCCCACGTCCTACCCACACCCAGAATAGCGGGTCCTACCTCGGTGCTGGTATCTGCGGCGGTCTATGCCCCCCCCCCCCTCTCCTCATACGCAACCTGTACCTATGAATTAAGAAGTGTGAGCAGCACGTCGCCAGCAGTCGGTGTGGCATGACAGCACAGCGGTGGGCAAGCATCAGCAGGCCGTGCTGAAACTACTAAGCCTAGGTGACAAGAGGCAGACGGCCCCGAGCTGTTGCAGGGTCTGACAGAGCAGTCCGATTTCTGGCTTTCGCCGCTGAGCCTCCAAGTGGGCATGGTCGTGTATGACAACAGCCGTAACTTGGTGGCGGCTCTGCAGCTCAGCAGCCTCACACACGTGCCATGCCTGGCCAACGTCTTCAATCTGGTGGTTCAGCGGTTTCTTAAAAACTACCCTCACTTGCCTGACCTGCTCGGCAAGGTGCGCCGCGTTGTTACTGATGCTGGGCTATGCCAATACTGCTGCTACGGAAATGTTACAGTCGTCTGTCTATACTGTTACTAATACTACTCAAATGTTACTGGGTTTGGCTTTACTGCTGCAAATGAAATGTTACTGGGGTCTGTCTATGCTGTTACTACCGAAATGTTACTGGGCTCTGCCTACGCTGCTGCTACTAAAATGTTACAGGGGTCTGTCTATACTGTTACTAGTGAAATGTTACTTGGTCTGTCTATACTGCTGCCAATGGAATGTTACTGGGGTCTGTCTATACTGCTGCAAATGAAATGTTACTGGGGTTTGCCTATACTGCTGCAAATGAAATGTTACTGGGGTCTGTTTATACTGCTGCAAATTAAATGTTACTGGGGTCTGTCTATATTGCTGCAAATGAAATGTTACTGGGGTCTGCCTATGCTGTTACTACTCAAATGTTATGGGCTCTGCCTATACTGCTGTTACTGAAATGTTACTGGGGTCTGTCTATACTCTTACCACTGAAATGTTACTAATTCTGGGCTCTGCCTATACTGCTGCTACGGCGATGTTACAGGCTTGTGAAAACTGAGGCTTTCCTAAGACATGATCAGTGGCGAGGCCGAGCTAGTAGGTCCACAGTCACAGCAATTTTTATACCAACGCGGTTACTGGGAAGGTGCATATAACCACGGACACGTGTGCAGTACACGTACTGCCAACGACACAATAAGAAAGCCCCCAACACCCCCCCCCCCCCCGCCCACCCCCCGCCACGGCCCACTTCATCCTGGCCACATTTTGAAAACCAACTAAATACAACCGCGCTACTAGGTCGACACTCCACAACTTCATCCTGGCCACATTCCGAAAACCAACTAAACAAAACAGCGGTAGTAGTCCGTTATCCCTAGCTGAAGCTTTCAGCCGACTGGTAGAACAATGGTGGCTTCCAACTTGTTGGCACTGCTAAGTCCAAAGATAAGCGTACAGCTGAGATCGGAATATAGGTGACTATAGAACACAGCATCCCTGCAGGGCAAGGGACAGAGTAGCAGCAGGCACCGATCGTTGGTGGAAGCAGGCCAGCTGAGAACCACATACTCCCTGAATGATTTTGGACTGACCGATGATGAGGCCTTTACTTGTGATCATCTTTGGTAATTCCTAAGAAAGATGCGTGGTAGTCGCTGGAAACTTGGATTGCTTTTCGCTAACACTTTGAAATAGACAACAGAAAACATATGGATGAAGCCTTTCCATATTTCAGCTTGAGATGAGAAGGAGTGCAGACTTTCAGTACCTTGAATATCCTTTTCATTGCAATCAAATGCCCCTCTCTTGTCTCAGAAAATACAAACTTTTCCACATAGGTGTTGTCAACCTGTCTATACTGTTACTACTGAAATGTAACTGATACTGGGCTCTGCCTATACTGCAGCTACTGAAATGTTACTGGGGTACATTTATACTGTTACTACATAAGTGTTAATAGGGTCTCCCTGGACTTCTGCAACATAACTGTTAGTGGGGTCAGCTTATACCTTTGCTTCAGGAGTATTACAGGGGTCTGTGCATACTATGGGTGCACTAAGTGTTTCCATCGTGGTGTTCAACGTACATGGCCACCCAAAAAATTACCCAGACTGACTAGGGCATGCAGTGTGGGCCGAAGCCTACCTGCATTTTATCTCACGTTACCTTAGCTATTCGGGGCACTGCAATGTTATGAATAATTCACAGAAAAAGTCAAAAATCCAACACCCATTAGTCTTCCAAGCAGACACGGTCGCCAGAGGCAGTATCGCCACAAGGCAGGCACAATCGCCATCAGCAAAATCGCAGTAGGACAGGTGCAACCACCATAAGCACTACAAATATGCCGGCAGCCAGACAATGCTGTGGAGGACAAACTTGTCCATGGCAGGCTTATATGCTGTCACTCACTCAACCCACCCCGTCGGTGGGTTCCAGGGAGCCACCCATACTGTGGGTGCACACAGACTTCCCATAGCGGAGTTCTACGTACAAGTGACAATGTAAATTACACATACTGACTGGGGCATGCAGTGTGGACCGAAGCCAACCTGTGTTTTATCTCACGTTACCTCAGCTATCTGGGGCGCTGCATTGGGACAAACTAGAGGAGCGATACAGCGCTAATGAGACGTACACAGCTACGCTAGCATTGGAGTTCGCAGTAGGCCCGCGATTGCTGAGGGTTATTGCAGAGGCCTATGTCCTAGGTGCAGTGAAAGTCCGCTTCCTGCCTACGATGGCTGAGGCTTTGGGCCGAGGCCTATGTCGTTGGCGCGGTCCAAGTCTGCCACGTTTGGCCACTGTGATTTATTTATTGTTTATGTCTTGGGTTGCCTAGGAACCACCCAAGATGTTGGTGCAAACTTAGTTCCCATCACAGTATTTGACCTGTCTGGCACAAAGACACTGACTGACTTGGGTAGGGGGCAGAGTGCAGATGGCTTTCCCCTTGCGGTGTCGATTGAGCTATGCGACACCTAGACAAAATGAATACTGTGTGGGCACATGGATTCCCCATAGCTATGTAACTCAGGATTGGAACGTCAATTTCTCATCGATTCTCTACAGCATTGTGGGCTATCGCCCCGCCCCTTTTAAAGAGGGTCGCTGCCTGGCCCCGCCAACCCTCTGCAGTGTGTGCCTCTGGTTCCTCATCATGGCAGACACACTTATAAATAGACATGAGGGTGGTGTGGCTATGAGGCCAGCGTGTGGCATGAGGGCAGCTGAAGGCTGCGCAGGGACACTTTTGTGTGCGCTGCGGACGCAGGGTCGTACGGGGGGGGGGGGGGGGGCATTGGGCAGCATGCAACCCAGGAGAAGAGGCAGCGGTGTGTCTCGCAGGCGGTGCTTGTGCTTGGTTGGAGGTAGTGTGGTGCTTAGCTAAGGTGTGCCTTGCTGATGAGGGTTTGTCTGAAGTAAAAATTGTAAGGGGGGGGGGACTCTTGCCGCTATTGTGGCTTAATAGTGGGACCTGGTAACCTGAGATACAGCCCTGCATGTTTCCCCTTGCCTGCCCTATCCGTTTCTGTGTCGTTTCCATCACTTTCTTGGGTTTTCTAGATTTTCACTTAGAAAACCTTAGCGGAGCATAGGTTATATACAAAAATGCTCAAGTCGCCCATTGACATCAATGGGGTTGGTTACTCGAAACAAACTCTCGAGCATTGCGGAAAGTTCGACTCGAGCAACGAGCACCCGAGCATGTTGGTGCTCACTCATCTCTAGTCTTGACATAACATGAAGTGATTTCATGCTATTGTTATCGGACCACACCGGTACCGATCTGATGACCTCGTTGCCAGGTGCCAAATTGGTAGATATGGAAGCCCGTGATGAGCAATTATCTATCAATAGCATGAAATCACTCCATGTTATGTCAAGACACTTCTCCAGTGATAATCGCAATGAAATTCTACTTTCTTATGAACATTGCCAACTCTTATACAGGAAGAAGAGGGCGTATCCAAATGTTGCTTGGTACAAAGATTAGTGTTACGTAGCTTACTGTTACAAAGGTGAAAATACTTATTGATCATAAGACTTATTGACATCTACCAAATATTCTCAAAGCTCTTAAGGCCCGTCTCAGACACAGAATTACCTAAGTCAGGATATTGCTGTTGCATTAGACAACATTTCTGCAATAGTTGTGTGTCTTCTCCGTTAACATAGCTCAGCCTTATTTAATTTGTCTGTTGACTTCTTATCTTAAAGTCCTAGTTCCCAGCACTACAAAGCATAGGTTTCAGTCTTCTATTTAAGGGTCAATAGTCCAATAGAAGGTAAGAAACATAAACTTATTGCATTCTGAAACTTAACACTTTATATTCCATGACACTATTGATAGATAATTGCTAGCAAATAGAGATGAGCGAACGTACTCGTCCGAGCTTGATGCTCGTTCGAGTATTAGCGTGTTCGAGATACTCGTTACTCGTAACGAGTACCACGCGATGTTCAGGTTACTTTCACTTTCCTCTCTGAGACGTTAGCGCGCTTTTCTGGCCAATTGAAAGACAGGGAAGGCATTACAACTTCCCTCTGCGACGTTCAAGCCCTATACCACCCCCCTGCAGTGAGTGGCTGGGGAGATCAGGTGTCACCCGAGTATAAAAATCGGCCCCTCCCGCGGCTCGCCTCAGATGCGTTCTGACAGAGATCAGGGAAAGTGCTGCTGGTGCCGGAGCTGCTATAGGGAGAGTGTTAGGAGTTAGTGTAGGCTTCAAGAACCCCAACAGTCCTTCTTAGGGCCACATCTAACAGTGTGCAGTAGCGTGGAGGCTGCTTTTAGCAGTGTTGCACTTTTTTTTTTTGTTGGTATATAGGCCGTGCAGAGCATTGCGCCCTGCAGTAATACTCCAGGGATAGAACTGTGTAGGCAGGGCCAGAAGACATATATTATAGATTGAATATACGCAGTGGTCCTTTGGAAAAAAATCTTGAAAAAAAATCTATTTGGCCTGCCTGTCACTGTGCTCAGTGTTCTGGGTCTGTGTCTGCTGGGGGTAGTAGTTCTCCAAATAAATATGCAGCCAGCTAAGTGTTACAGCAGGCTTGCGCCAAATTATTTCCTGGCTCTGAAATCACCGGTCTGTTGCAGTTAATAACAGTGCAACACTGCAGTTCCGTCACACAGTCCAGGGACAGAATTGTGTAGGCAGGGCCAGAAGACATATATTATTGATTGAATATATGCAGTGGTCCTTTGGAAAAAAATCTTGAAAAAAAAAATCTATCTGGCCTGCCTGTGACTGTCCTCAGTGTTCTGGGTCTGTGTCTGCTGGGGGTAGTAGTTCTCCCAATAAATATGCAGTCAGCTAAGTGTTACAGCAGGCTTGCGCCAAATTATTTCCTGGGGTTCCGTAAACGAAGTCAGCCTCCAACCACAGGCCAATAAGCGGCACATTTAATTACAGCGTTCTGTTTCTGCACTACTGGTAATACACCATGCTGAGGGGTAGGGGTAGGCCTATAGGGCGTGGACGCGGGCGAGGACGCGGAGGCCCAAGTCAGGGTGTGGGCACAGGCTGAGCCACTGCGGTGGCCAGGGGTAGAGGCAGGGCCAGACCGAATAATCCACCAACTGGTTCCCAAAGCGCCCCCTCGCGCCATGCCACCCTGCAGAGGTCAAGGTGCTCTACGGTGTGGCAGTTTTTCACAGAGACGCCTGACGACCGACGGACAGTGGTGTGCAACCTTTGTCGCGCCAAGATCAGCTGGGGAGGCACCACCACCAGCATGCGCAGGCATATGATGGCCAAGCACCCCACAAGGTGGGACGATGCCCGTTCACCGCCTCCGGTTTGCACCACTGCCTCTCCCCCTGTGCCCCAACCTGCCACTGAGATCCAACCCCCCTCTGAGGACACAGGCAGTACCGTCTCCTGGCCTGCACCCACACCCTCACCTCCGCTGTCCTCGACCCCATCCAGCAATGTCTCTCAGCGTAGCGTCCAGACGTCGCTAGCGCCGCAGTTTGAGCGCAAGCGCAAGTACGACGCCACGCACCCGCACGCTCAAGCGTTAAACGTGCACATTGCAAAATTGATCAGCCTAGAGATGCTGCCGTATAGGCTTGTGGAAACGGAGGCTTTCAAAAGCATGATGGCGGCGGCGGCCCCGCGCTACTCGGTTCCCAGTCGCCACTACTTTTCCCGATGTGCCGTCCCAGCCCTGCACGACCACGTCTCCCGCAACATTGTACGCGCCCTCACCAACGCGGTTACTGCCAAGGTCCACTTAACAACAGACACGTGGACAAGCACAGGCGGGCAGGGCCACTATCTCTCCCTGACGGCACATTGGGTGAATTTAGTGGAGGCTGGGACAGAGTCAGAGCCTGGGACCGCTCACATCCTACCCACCCCCCGAATTGCGTGCCCCAGCTCGGTGGTGGTATCTGCGGGGGTGTATGCTTCCTCCACTAAACCACCTTCCTCCTCCTCCTACGCAACCTCTGTCTCGCAATCAAGATGTGTCAGCAGCAGCACGTTGCCAGCAGTCGGTGTCACGCGGCGTGGCAGCACAGTGGTGGGCAAGCGTCAGCAGGCCGTGCTGAAACTACTCAGCTTAGGAGAGAAGAGGCACACGGCCCACGAACTGCTGCAGGGTCTGACAGAGCAGACCGACCGCTGGCTTGCGCCGCTGAGCCTCCAACCGGGCATGGTCGTGTGTGACAACGGCCGTAACCTGGTGGCGGCTCTGCAGCTCGGCAGCCTCACACACGTGCCATGCCTGGCCCATGTCTTTAATTTGGTGGTTCAGCGCTTTCTGAAAAGCTACCCCCACTTGTCATACCTGGTCGGAAAGGTGCGCCAGCTCTGCGCACATTTCCGCAAATCCCACACGCACGCTGCCACCCTGCGGACCCTGCAACATCGGTTTAATCTGCCAGTGCACCGACTGCAGTGTGACGTGCCCACACAGTGGAACTCTACGCTCCACATGTTGGCCAGACTCTATGAGCAGCGTAGAGCTATAGTCGAATACCAACTCCAACTTGCGCGGCGCAGTGGGGGTCAGCCTCCTCAATTATTTAGAGAAGAGTGGGCCTGGTTGGCAGCCATCTGCCAGGTCCTTGGAAACTTTGAGGAGTCTACCCAGATGGTGAGCGGGGATGCTGCAATCATTAGCGTCACCATTCCTCTGCTATGCCTCTTGAGAAGTTCCCTGCAAAGCATAAAGGCAGATGCTTTGGAATCAGAAACGGAGGCGGGGGAAGACAGTATGTCGCTGGATAGTCAGAGCAACCTCATGTCTATATCTCAGCGCGTTGAGGATGAGGGGGAGGAGCATGAGGAGGAGGGGGAAGAGACAGCTTGGCCCACTGCTGAGGGTACAGATGCAGCTTGCCTGTCATCCTTTCAGCGTGTATGGCCAGAGGAGGAGGAGGAGGATCCTGAAAGTGATCTTCCGAGTGAGGACAGCCATGTGTTGCGTACAGGTACCCTGGCACACATGGCTGACTTCATGTTAGGATGCCTTTCTCGTGACCCTCGCGTTACACGCATTCTGGCCACTACGGATTACTGGGTGTACACACTGCTCGATCCACGGTATAAGGAGAGCCTTTGCACTCTCATTCCCGAAGAGGAAAGGGGTTCGAGAATGATGCTACACCACAGATCGCTGGTGGACATACTGATGGTAAAATTCCCATCCAACAGCGCTAGTGGCCGAAGGCGCATTGCCGCGGCCCAGGTAGCAGGGGAGGCGCAGAGATCAGGCAGCATGTACAGTGAATGCAGGGGAACACTCTCTAAGGCCTTTGACAGCTTTATGGCTCCCCAGCAAGACTGTGTCACCGGTCCCCAGTCAAGGCTGAGTTGGCGGGAGCACTGTAAAAGGATGGTGAGGGAGTACGTAGCCGATCGCACGACCGTCCTCCGTGACGCCTCTGCCCCCTACAACTACTGGGTGTTGAAGCTGGACACATGGCCTGAATTCGCGCTGTATGCCCTGAATTTGCTTGTCCTGTAGCTAGCGTCTTGTCAGAGAGTGTGTTTAGTGTGGCTAGGGGAATCATCACGGATAAGTGTACCCACCTGTCAACCGACAGTGCCGACAAGCTTACACTCATAAAGATGAACAAAGCCTGGATTTCCCCAGACTTCTCTTCTCCACCAGCGGACAGCAGCGATAGATAAACAATACGTAGGCTGCACCCACGGATGGAAGCATCGTTCTGTATCACCATCAAAAACGGGGACCTTTTTGCTTCATCAATCTGTGTATAATATTCCTCCTCCTCCTCCTGCTCCTCCTCCTGAAACCTCACGTAATCACGCCGAACGGGCAATTTTTCTTAGGGCCACAAGGCTCACTCATATAATTTGTCTAAACAATTTTTATACGTTTCAATGCTCATTAAAGCGTTGAAACTTTCACCTGAACCAATTTTTATTTTAACTGGGCTGCCTCCAGGCCTAGTTACAAATTAAGCCACATTAACCAAAGCGATTAATGGGTTTCACCTGCCCTCTTGCTTGGGCATGGGCAATTTTTCAGAGGTACATTAGTACTGTTGATACACCAATTTTTGTGGGCCCTCGCCTACAGTGTAATCCAATTAATTTTTAGCCCACCTGCATTAAAGCTGACATTACCTCAGCTGTGCTGGGCACTGCAATGGGATATATTTTTGAACCGCCAGTGGGTTCCAGGGAGCCACCCATGCTGTTGGTCCACACGGAGTTGTAACTGCATGTGTCCACTTCTAAAGAACCCCAGTCTGACTGGGGCATGCAGTGTGGGCCGAAGCCCACCTGCATTAAGCACGACATTACTACCTCAGCTGTGTTGGGCAATGCAATGGGATATTTTTATGTACCGCCGGTGGCTTCCTGGCACCCACCCATGTTGTGGGTCCACAGGGAGTTGTAAATGCATCTGTTTCCACTTCTAAAGAACCCCAGTCTGACTGGGGCATGCAGTGTGGGCCGAAGCCCACCTGCATTAAACATGACATTACTACCTCAGCTGTGCTGGGCACTGCAATGGGGTATATTTATGTACCGCCAGTGGGTTCCAGGGAGCCACCCATGCTGTCGGTCCACACGGAGTTGTAACTGCATGTGTCCACTTCTAAAGAACCCCAGTCTGACTGGGGCATGCAGTGTGGGCCGAAGCCCACCTGCATTAAACATGACAATACTACCTCAGCTGTGATGGGCAATGCAATGGGATATTTGTATGTACCGCCGGTGGGTTCCAGGGAGCCACCCATGCTGTGGGTGCACACGGAATTCCCATTGCGGAGTTGTACCTGCCTGTGACTATATATAAAAAACATTGACAGAATGAATAGTGCGTGGTACATAGGTTCCCCATTGCTATGCCCACGTGTGCAGCTCCAGATGGAGGTGGCACAGGATTGGATTTCTCATTGCTTCTGTACAGCATCGTGGGCTATCGCCCTGCCACTTTTAAAGAGGGTCGCTGCCTAGCCGTGCCAACCCTCTGCAGTGTGTGCCTGCTTTTCCTGTGGCAGACACACTTATAAATAGACATGAGGGTGGCGTGGCATGAGGGCAGCTGAAGGCTGGGCAGGGACAGTTTGGTGTGCGCTGTGGACACTGGGTCGTGGGGGGGGGGGTTGGGGAGCATGTAACCCAGGAGAAGTGGCAGCAGAGTGTCATGCAGGCAGTGATTGTGCTTTGTTGGAGGTAGTGTGGTGCTCAGCTAAGGTATGCATTGCTAATGAGGGCTTTTCAGATGTAAATGTTGTTGGGGGGGGCACTCTTGCTGCTATTGTGGCTTAATAGTGGGACCTGGGAACTTGAGATGCAGCCCAGCATGTAGCCCCTCGCCTGCCCTATCCGTTTCTGTGTCGTTCCCATCACTTTCTTGAATTGCCCCGATTTTCACAAATGAAAACCTTAGCGAGCATCAGCGATATACAAAAATGCTCGGGTCGCCCATTGACTTCAATGGGGTTCGTTACTCGAAACGAACCCTCGAGCATCGCGGAAAATTTGTCTCGAGTAACGAGCACCCGAGCATTTTGGTGCTCGCTCATCTCTACTAGCAAATCTTCTCATCACAGGCTTGCATATCTACCAATTTGGCACCTGGCAACGAGGTCATCAGCTCGGTGCCAGTGTGGTCTGAAAACACAGAGGATGGGTGCTGCTCTGGTGAAGTCCTGAAGGCGAGCATGTGAGGTTCGTATTAGAGGGGTGTTTAGTCTGAGTGTGTTAACAGATGGGAGTGAGAGGGCTGTGTGGTGTACGGAAAGGAGGGAGGTGATGCATTGTGGTGCGGCACAATGCAGAGCTTCGTGGGTGCGGTTGACGAGTTTAAATTTAGTTCTGCAGCGGATGGGCAGCCAATGCAGCGACTGACATAGTGCAGAGGTGCCTGAAAAATGGCTGGATAGAAAAATGAGCCTAGCTGCCATGGTTAGTATGGATTGGAGCGAGTCTGGTGCGGGGGAAGCTGATGAGAAGCAAGTTGCAGCAGTCGAGTCAGGAGTGGTTGAGTGCAACCACCAGTGTTTTTAGGGTGTCCGTGGTGAGGAACGGACATAATTTGGCAATATGTCTGAGGTGTAGGTTGAATATTTGGGCAAGAGATTGGATGTGCGGGTGTCTATCAGACCAAAACCAAACCACTCAGGGTATTTAAAGCAAACTCGGATGCTAGTACTACTGTGAAAGTCTCATGAAATCAGTTACAGATCCTTTCATCGCTCCAAAGACAGCATGAAACATGAAGAAATTTTAATGGGCAAAGCAGGACAATTCATTCTGTGTATGTGTCAGATAGCTGAACACCGCACTGGGAAAACGTTGTGTACCAAGAGTATAGACAAACCCCTGAAGCATTTCTGTACCAAGAGTACAAGCGAACACCTGAAAAATCGGTATACCAAGAGTACAGGTGTACCCCTGGAAAAAAATTGGTTTACCCAGAGTGCAGGTGAAATCCAGAAACTGTTTTTTTGTTGTTGTTGTTTTTTTTCTTTAAGATAGAGCTCGTAGTTGCTTAATTTGTAACAGAGCCTTGATGCAGCCCTCCACAAAATTTAGTTTTAACAGAGCCTTCTGGCCCTCTGAAAACTTGGCTGTTCAGCGTGATGAGGAGGAAGGAGGAGGGGGAGGAAGATCAGAGAGGCATAGAACAAGCTACTTTTCCCCTTTTTGGGGGTGATAGAGGGTGCATGGTTCTCTAGTTCAGTGCAAGTTTGTGCCACTTGTCCAGCTTTGACACCAAATAGTTGTGTAGAGCTGCTACTTGGCCCACTGAAGTACGTCCTCTACCACAAGCGTTGTCAGATGGGAAGTTTAGCATCAGCTTTTCCACCAGGTCCTTGTGGTATTGCATCACTCTGGTACTCCTTTCCTCCTCGGGAATGAGAGTGGACAGCTTCTCATTATACCGTGGGTCGAGAAGGGTGAACGGCCAGTGATCCTGGTTGGCAATAATGCATCTTATGTGAGGGTCACGGGAAAGGCAGCTTAACATGGAGTCAGCCATGTATGCCAGAGTCCCAGTACGCAACACATCGCTGTCCTCACTAAGAGTATGACTTTCATGATCCTCGTCCTCCTCCTTCGCTTCAGCCCATACACGCTGAGCAGATGTGAGGAAAGTAGCATGGGTACCCTATGAAGTGTGGGCGGCAGTGTCATCCCTCCCCTCCTCCTCCAATATGCATTGAGAAACAGGCATGAGGGTGGTCTGGCAATCAAGCAACATACTGCAATCCCCCCTCTCCTGTCATAACCACCAAGCGTCTGCCTTTATGCTTAGCAGCAAACTTCTCAGCAGGCAATGCAGCGGGATGGTTATACTGATAATGGCCACATCACCGTTCACCATTTGTGTAGTCTCCTCAAAGTTTTCTAGAACCTGACAGATGTCTGCCATCCAAGCCCACTCCTCTGTGAAGAACTGCGAAGGCTGACTACCACTCCGCCGGCCATGTTGCAGCTGGTATTCTACAATGGTTCTATGCTGCTCGTACAGCCTGGCCAACATGTGCAACATAGAATTCCAGCGTGTGGGCATGTCGCACAGCAGTCGGTGCTCTGGCAGCTGGAACTGATGTTGCAGTGTATTGACGGTGGCAGCATCTGTGGTGGACTTCCTTAAATGGGCGCACACGCGACACACCTTGCTGAGCAGGTCAGACAAATGGGGGTAGTTTTTCAGAAAGCGCTGAACCACCAGATTTAGCACGTGGGCCAGGCATGACTCGTGTGTTAGTCTGCCAAGCTACAGAGCCGCCACCAGGTTACGCCCATTATCACACACGACCATGCCTGGTTGGAGGTTTAGCGCAAAAGCCACAGATCTGTCTGCTCTGTCAAACCCTGCAACATCTCTTGGGCAGTGTGCCTCTTCTATCCCAAGCCAGAGAAACCTTCACAGACGTAGGACCCGGAATTCTTGGTGTGAGTAGCATGTGAGCAGACCCAAGGTCAGACTCGGTCTCTGCCTCCACGAAGTTCACCCAATGTGCAGTGAGGGGGATGTAGTGTCCCTGCCCGCCAGCACTTGTCCATGTGTCGGTGGTTACGTTGACCTTTCCAGTAACCACATTTGTGAGGGCACGGTTTATGTTGAGTGAGACGTGCTGGTGTAGGGCTGGCATGCACACAGGGAAAAATAGTGGCGACTGGGGACCGAGTACCGAGGGACCGCCACCGCCATCATGTTGCGGAAAGCCTCAATTTCTACTAGCCTGCATGGCAGCATCTCCAACCTAAGTAGCTGTGCGATATGCACATTTAAAGATTGTGCATGTGGGTGGGTGGCCACGTATTTCCGCTTTCATTCCAACGATTGGGTTAGCGACAGCTGAACGCTGCGCTGGTGCGCTGGGACACATTGGTGGAGGACCGTGGAGGTGAGGGTGTGGGTGCAGGCCGGGAAACACTTTGTGCCTGCGTCCTGGGAGGGGGGTTGCATCTCAGTGCCAGGATGTAACACTGGGGAAGAGGCAGTGGTGTGACCCGCAGGGGGTGAATGGCTTGCGTTCCACCTTGTGGGGGTGCTTAGCCATCATATGCCTGTGCATGCTGGTGGTGGTCAGGATGGTAGCGGTGGCTCCCCGGCTGATCTTGGTGCAACACAGGTTCGCACCACTGTCCGTCGGTCGTCTGCGCTCTCAATAAAACACCTCCAGACCTTCGAACACCTATCCCTCTGCATGGAGGCTTGCCGCGAGGGGGTGCTGTAGGGAACAGTTGGTGGATTATTTGCTATGGAGCTGGTTCTCCCCCTGGCCACCACACTGCCTCTTCCAACCTGCTCTGCTGCTTGTTCTTGCCCCCCCCTCCCTCTGAAGCTCTGTGTATGTGTCAGATTGCTGAACACCGTGCTGGGAAACCGTTGTGTAACAAGAGTTTAGACGAACCACTGGAAAATTGGTGGACCAAGAGTACAGGCAACCACCTGGAAATATTTGTTTAGCAAGAGTATAGGTGAAGCCGAAAAAAGAAAATAGTTTGCTAAGAGTAAAGGTGTAGGCCTGAAAAAATAGTGTACCAAGAGTACAGGTGTACCCCTGAAAAATGTGTTTAGCCCTTCGGAAAAAAAAAACAAAACAAAAAAAACAATAGTTTTTACAGAGCCGTTTGGCCTGCAGAAAAATTGGCTGCTCAGTGTGATGTCATGCTGGTTTAGGAGAAGGTGGAAGAGGAGGTAGATCAGAGAAGGAAAGACCAAGCTACTTCCCTCCATTTTTGGGGGTGATATAGGATGCATGGTTCTTTAGTTCCAGCTTAAATAATCTTTATGCTCGGCTGCTCCCCATCGGTGGATAAGAGAAGTCAGGGGAAATCCAGCCTTTGTTCATCTTAATGAGTGTAAGCCTGTTGGCGCTCTCAGTCGACAGGCGGGTACGCTTATCCGTGATAATCCCTCCAACAGCACTAAACACCCTCTCTGATAATATGCTAGCGGCAGGGTAGGCCAGCACCTCCAGGGCGTACAGCGCCAGTTTGTGCCACGTGTCTATTGAACCAGTGTAAAGCACTGCCATCTAGGCCTAATTCACCGCCCACAGAGAGTGGTAGATATGAGAGGCTCAATGCAGTGCTAGAAAAAAAATTAAAGCAGTGTAAAGCACTGAAATCTATTCCTAATACACCGCCCACAGAGACTCGTAAATTTGAGAGGCCTTGAGCTGGGCCAGAAAAAAAATAACCCACTGTATAGCGCTGAGAACTAGGGCTAATTCAAAGCACGCATAGACTGGTAGATACAGTATGCTCCAATACAGCAACAGCACTTGGAGCCTCCCAAAAACTAAATATAAAACCCTAGTAGTACACAGCATAAAACCTCTAACAGTGGTCAGAATACAGCTGGGATGCTTGGGGGAAAAAATGGTGCACTACTGGTCCCAGCCAGCCAAAATGCTAAAGCACACAATAAGAGTAGTCCTAGAAAGGACTGTTGGGTTCATGTAGTCAGGATCCCTGCTTAATTGCTACCTAATCCCTACAGTAACACTTTCCCTATCTGCTGTAGATGTGCACGGGGTTGGAACGTCTCAGCAGGAAGTGGTAATGCCTCCCCTGCGTGTTTAGTGGCTAAAATAAAAATGGCACTAAACATGTAGGAGGGGACATTAAAGTTTTTCGAGGAAAGGAAGGGAAGGGAAATCTTTGTGTGGTGGAAAGTGGGCCAGGTCCCACAATTAAGCCACAATGGGGACAAGAGCCTGAACCCCCCCACCCCCCCCCCACCCCTCCACCACCACACACACAGCAATTTTTACTTTGGTCAAACCCTCATTAGCAAGGCACACCTTAGCTAAGCACAACACTACCTGCTGCAACCAAGGACAATCACTGCCTGCAGGTGACACTGCTGCCTCTTCTCCTGGGTTACATGCTGCCCAATCCAACGCACACTGCACTCCTGCATCCACAGCACACACAAAAGTTTCCCTGCGCAGCCTTTAGCTGCCCTCATGCCACACGCTCGCTTCATAGCTACATCACCCTCATGCCTATTTATAAGTGCGTCTGAGATGAGGAGGAACCGGGGGCACACACTGCAGAGGGTTGGAAGGGTCAAGCAGAAACCCTTTTTGAATTCCAATCCCGTGCCACCTCTGTCGCAAAATTGTCAGGAGTCGCAAACGTGGGCATAAAGGGGACTCAGGTGCCAGCCCAGCACTTCTACTCATTTCCACAATGCAGCAATACTCTGCGTGGGAAGTATGTGAGCGGGCCCTGGGTCAGGCTTGGTCCCAGACTCCATTTTGTGTGACCCAAGGTACCGCCAATGACATAGCAGTGGGGACTCCATGCGTCCACACACTACTCATTGTGTTTGGGTGTCGGGTACCTCATCGACAACGCAAGGGGAAAGCCATCTGCACTCTGCAGCCTACCCAAGTCAGTCAGTGCCTTTGTGCCAGACAGGTAAATCACCGCTATGGGAAGTCTGTGTGCACCCAAAGCATAGGTGAGTCCAAGGAATCCCAAGACATGAACCATGAAGAAATCAGAGTGCCCAAACATGGCAGACTTTCTCTGCACCGAGGACAAAGGCCTCTGCACAAACCCTCAGCAATCGTGGGCATAGAGCAGACTCTGATGCTAGTACAGAAGTGAACGTCTCATTTAATTTGTTGCGGTTGCTTTCACCGTTCCAAAGACTGGATTAACCAGGGCCAAGTTCCACGGGCCCAACCTGGTGCAGTTGCATTTCCATCATGAACTAGGCCTCTGCACGAACCCTCAGCAATGGCGGGCATAGAGCAGACTTCAATGCTAGTGCAGCTGTGAACATCTTATTTGTGCAGTATCGCTCCTCTTGTTTGGCCCAAACCAGTCCCGCTTATAACTGTGGTAACGCAAGAGAAAATACATGTTGGCCTCAGCCCACAATTCATGCCCTAGTCAGTCAGTGTTTTTGGGCCAGATAGGTAAAACACTGTGATGGGAAGACTTTGTGCACCAATAGTATAGACAGACCCCTGTAACATTCCAGTAGCAAAAGTAAGGGCAGACCCCTGTCACATTTCTGTAGCAGCAGTATAGGCAGACCCCTGTAACATTTCTGTAGCAGCAGTATAGGCAGACCCCTGTAACATTTCTGTTGTAAAAGTACAGGCAGACCCCTGTCACATTTCTATAGCAGCAGTATAGGCAGACCCCTGTAACGTTTCTGTAGTAGAAGTATAGGCGAACCCCTGAAACATTGGTGTACCATTAGTGTAGGCAAAGTCCGGAAAAAATAGTTAGATAATAGAGATGAGCGAGCACCAAAATGCTCGGGTGCTCGTTACTCGAGTCGAAATTTCCGCGATGCTCGAGGGCTCGTTTCGAGTAACGAACCCCATTGAAGTCAATAGGCGACCCGAGCATTTTTGTATATCGCCGATGCTCGCTACGCTTTTCATTTGTGAAAATCTGGGAAATTCAAGAAAGTGATGGGAACGACACAGGGACGGATAGGGCAGGCGATGGACTACATGCTGGGCTGCATCTCAAGTTCCTAGATCCCACTATTAAGCCACAATAGCGGCAAGAGTGCTCCCCCCCCTCCCAACAATTTTTACTTCTGAAAAACCCTCATTAGCAAGTCATACCTTATCTGAGCACCACACTACCTCCAACAAAGCAAAATCACTGCCTGCATGACACTCCGCTGCCACTTCTCCTGGGTTACCCCCCCCCCCCCCCGCACGACCCAGTGTCCACAGCGCACACCAAAGTGTCCATGTGCAGCCTTCAGCTCCCCTCATGCCACACGCTGGCCTCATAGCCACACCACCCTCATGTCTATTTATAAGTGCGTCTGCCATGAGGAGGAACCGCAGGCACACGCTGCAGAGGGTTGGCACGGCCAGGCAGCGACCCTCTTTACAAGGGGCGGGGCGATAGCCCACAATGCTGTACAGAAGCAATGAGAAATCCAATCCTGTGCCACCTCCATCAGGAGCTGCACACGTGGGCATAGCAATGGGGAACCTATGTGCCACACACTATTCATTCTGTCAAGGTGTCTGCATGCCCCAGTCAGACCGGGGTTTTTTTTATAAATAGTCACAGGCAGGTACAACTCCGCAATGGGAATTCCGTGTGCACCCACAGCATGGGTGGCTCCCTGGAACTCACCCGCTGTACATAAATGTATCCCATTGCAGTGCCCTGGACAGCAGAGCTAACGTCAGATTAAATGCAGGTGGGCTTCGGCCCACACTGCATGCCCCAGTCTGACCGGGGTTTTTAATACATAGACACTGGCAGGTACAAATCACTAATGTGACGTCCCTGTGGACCCACAGCATAGGTGGCTCCCTGGAGCCCATCGGCGTTACATAAATGTATCCCATTGCAGTGCCCTGGACAGCTGAGGTAACGTCAGATTAAATGCAGGTGGGCTTCGGCCCACACTGCATGCCCCAGTCAGACTGGGGTTCTTTAGAAGCGGACACATGCAGTTACAACTCTGTGTGGACCGACAGCATAGGTGGGTCCCAGGAAGCCACCGGCGGTACATAAATATATCCCATTGCATTGCCCAGCACAGCTAAGGTAACGTCCCATTAAATGCAGGTGGTCTTCGGCCCACACTGCATGCCCCAGTCTGACCGGGGTTTTTAATACATAGACACTGGCAGGTACAAATCCCTAATGTGAAGTCCCTGTGGACCCACAGCATGAGTGGCTCCCTGGAACCCATCGGCGGTACATTAATGTATCCCATTGCAGTGCCCTGCTCAGCAGAGCTAACGTTGTCAGGGTAAAATTCTAAGTACAGCACCAATCAGGCCCACCCCACTTGCCCCGCTGCCGGCCGTAAGAATAGACACCACACGGAGGTCTGGTATAGTTTCTCACACGGGACATGGCTTTCGGCTGTGCTTTATTACAGATTACATGAGATCTTATACCCTTTGTCCCATCACCATCAGGGGGTGATGGGCTCATAACCATATATGGGCAGTTCGGATTTCCGGCCTGAGACAGTGAGGCGCCTCTGGCTTATGTACAGAAAATCACGTATTTAATTAACTCCAGTGCAAAGAATCACCCACTCAATTCTAAGAAAACGGCCAAGCATGCATTCTCCATATATGGGAAGTCCGGATTTCCGGCCTAAGACCGTGAAAGTTCAGAAAATCTTGATATGGGCTTCTGGGAAAACAGCCAAGTACATGTCCTTGTCCGATTCTTCTTGTGTCTGGTTCGGTATCATCTCTGAATTTCTAGAAACATCTCTTGCAAAGCCTTGGAATATCTGAAGTAAGGCGACATATAAGTTTTTTCTCTCATTTGGAATTGAACAGAACTTGCATACAGGTATAAAAGCATAAAAAACATATGGCAATATATATATATATATATATATATATATATATATATATATATATATATATATATATATATATATATACCCTCACAAACCCCCCTAAAAAACTTATATGGAGATCAAGTACCAGGCCTCGCACTCTTCCTCGGTCGTCTCTCCCTTGCGTCAGGGTTTCTCCACTGCCCGTAAGTCCCTACTCCTAAAAGGGAGGGATCCCTACCTCACCTCAGAAGGAGGCCATGGATTCCCTGGGCTTATTTCTGGGCATCCATACCCTCTATCTGTACGAGTTAACACCCCGCAGGGTGTGCCCTCGCCGGAACCTAAGGTCTTCTGCACTGTCCCTAGGCAAATGGGAAGTCCACTGACAGTCCATCTTAGGAGACCGGGAAAGGCGCAGTACTAGTACATTTCTCCATTCTTCTGGTAACGTATCTGGTTGGCATTATCGGAACTGGCTCTTCATCTTTTTTTTCAAACAAGGGAAATGTTGGTCACATTATCCAGTCCCTTACTCATACTCTTTTTGATCAAAGGGATAATACACATAATACACGTACAGGAAGTTACATACCCCACCTCTTTCTGCTAAAATCATATCCACGGCCACTCTATTTTGGAACATCATGGATGCAGTGGGCCCTAACTGGTCCGCTAACCCTTGTAAAGCATCTCTGGTGTAGTTTACAAACCTCTGCTGATTGTAATAGATATAATTCATCCAATCTACATTATTATTAACAGTGACAATAGCAAATAAGGACACAAAACCTGCTTTAACCTGATCTCTAGAATTAAATTAATCTCGCACCCCCCTTGGCACTCCTATTGCATCTATATACGTGTGGATCAAAGTTACCACCTGGAGCGTCAACGTCTCTCTTAGCATGATGCGGTGTTGGATTCTCACCCTCAGTGTACTCTTATTGATTGCACATTTGATTGTATTAATTTGTTCTGAAACAGGGGGCTAGTGTACAGTAGTCAAAGGTGTGTGTTAGAGGAATTGTACCACATTATAGCATGTAAAGGATATGCAGGATCATGAATTCTTTCAGTGCGAAGTGTGGATCCAAGTGGGCTTTCATTCGAGCTTGACTGCAGTTGGGGTGGTGAACAACATCTGGTAGGGACATTCAAACCGGGTTTCTCTCAAACTTTTTTACATAGACCCTGTCACCTGGTTTCAGATTGTGACACTCATCTGTAGGACCTGGGAGAAAAGCAGAGACTGCAGAATACATTATTGACAATTCCTTAGAGAGGCCTATGACAAAATTAACAAGAAAATCATTCCCCAAACGCTGCTACTGTGGCATGTATCCTCCTAAGAAAAAGAAAAACTAATGGAAGACACTCAATTCAAAATTTACCCATTTTCTTCATTGCCTTTTGTATCTACTTTCCCCCTACTCCGTGGATGGTAGGGTGTGTGAAAAGCTTGGAATATACCCAAAAACAGACATGATGTGTTGCATTATTTCACCTGTGAAGTGTGTACCTTTGTTTGACTCAATCACTTCTGGTACCTCATATCTGCAGATTACCTCATTCATGAGCTTCTATGCGGTTACCTGCTTATTTACTTTGGTAACAGGGTAGGTCTCCAACCTGAAAAGAAATCAACAACAAGCACATATTCATGCTTCCCAACAAGTGGGAGCTGAGTGTAGCCAATTTTCAATCCCTGAAATGGGTAGAGTGGTCTAGGCAAGTGTGATGTGGCAAATTTACTTCTGCCCTGTTGCTTTACGGCAAAGATCATGCAAAATTGAACAAATGATGCAGCAGCTACAGAAAACCAAGGAGCCACCCGTCCTCGTTCAAGCATTGACATCATTACTGCTTTGAGAGGTGCGTCTTTCCGTGCGTCAGCTGGGCCATCATGGGGCACAGGGACCGTGGTAGGCAAGTGCTGTTGACTGTTCACCATACGCCGTCCCTTTTTTAGTCAATTTTTCCTTTTCTTCACTGTAAAGTCTTTAGCATATCAAAGTCCAAGTTCATATCAAAGTCCAAGTGTAGTCAAAGTCCAAATTCAAATCAAAGTCCAAGTTTTTATCAAAAGTCCAAAGTTATTGTTAAATTCTTCTTTTCTTCTTTCTCCCACGGCTTGAGGGCTGCTGCTTTTGCTGTGTGGTCTGTGATGGCGTTGCCTCTTGCTTCTCCGGTGTAGGAATTGGTGTGAGCTCTCCACCTTATCAGGTAGAAGTAGGGCCTCCATGAGACTGCACCGCTGCATCATTCTCAATTGGCTGTCCTGCTGAGGTAAAAAACTGTCTGGCCTTCCATGTTGGGCCGTAATCATGAGCTATGCCAAATGCATACCGGGAGTCAGTGTAAATGTTTGCCGTCTTACCTTCCTCCACTCTACACGCCTCAGCTGTGGTGGCAATCCCAATATATAAATTTTTGTGTATTGGGATTTGGTGGGCCTTGGGGAAACTTGTTAATTCAAATGCTTTAATCCTGTATTGATTCAGCTATAGAAAGGTACTTACTTACTTATGCAAAATATGTATTAGGCAATGCTTATATGAAATACAATGCTTATATGAAATATCTGTTTTATAAACTCTGCTGGATGAAATTTAGCACGCAACCAAGATATAAATATATCTGTTTGTCCGGTTGCATGGGTGATTAAAGGAACTAGGGAGTAGACAATGAACCGAATCTGAGACAAGCTTCCGCTTTCAAGTTACCGCGAAAATTTCCCCAGCGACTTTACTGGAAACGTATGCAAATAACATGGGAGGTTTGTGCAATTTATAGTTCATGATGTAACATCCAATCATATCGAAGGAACCACACGTGGCTCCAAGACAACCCACTCATTTCATCCACCACCTGATGGCCAATCACAGATGACCGGAGGATGGAAGAATTGCAAGATGCTTATCCAATAATTAAACAACACGTTGTATCTATGTAATCTTTGACCTGCCCAGATGGGCGGAAATGTTAAACTCTTAAAATAGGCTACACGCCGATCATTAAAGTTAGAATTGAGGAAGCTATGCATGCTGAACCTCGTGTCAGTGTGAAAAACTTCTTATGCACATTATCAATTCAGAATTAATATGGAAGGGTGTAAACATTCCAAATTGAATAAGCCGTGATTCCGCAAAGGAATTCTACGACAGTGGTGGCCCGTACGGGGAGTGATCGACAGGTTCCATAGAATTCGGACAGAAGACACGGACATACGCGACCTTGGACTTGGTGGGCCCAAAATATCATCAGAACACGGTGAGATAAATTAATTATCTATACCTGTGTGGCTAAGTTCAGGCTCGCCTTCGTGCCGTGCCAGGCCGAATGATTTGGACCCGATCGACAGGTACTTCTTTAAGTCTCGATCACTCGATAAGAACCTGTCATAAGATATAAAGGAATGTTTACATGCCTGTCGTTTTGAGAGTACTGGTCGGTTGGCAAGGTCAGTGAATTGCTTTGAGGGAGAGGAAGTCCCCGCAGGGGCCCCCTGCTCGGGTCAGGTTTGGTGTCTAAAACCTTAGAGTCAGGGGGACCTGACGGGGTAGTTTGACTAGGAGGTCCTTGCTCGGGTCAGGTTTGGTGTCTAAAACCTTAGAGTCAGGAAACGGTCAAACGTCTGGACAGGCACCACTGCTCCGGTAAAGTCTGGTAAAAGATCTAGGACGACAGAGGGGCTGCCAGACAGTATCCCGAGGGGCAGTTTAGACCAAACCAGCCGTACTGGTGCTCCGTCTAATTGTCTGTCTATTTGTGTGCGTCCACAAATATTTGTTTATTGTTTAAATGTCCACGAGTAGATCCCTCCGTCTGAGGGTAGTTTGATAAACTGTGTAGCGACAGAAATGCTAGAGACTCTAGGGCGGGGCATATTATGTCCGGCGTCTGAGGAGACTTTTATAATCATGTTGTTATATAGGAATAGTTTGTTTGTCTGTCATATTGAAGTAGTATCAGTCCTGCTCAACTGTGCCCGTAATTGTTTAGAGAGAAAAAAAAAAAAAAAAAAGCTGCTAACTTCATTTAAAAAGAGGAAGTGGAACTCTTAATAGAAGCGGAGCAATTCTTGTGCTGTAACATTTGTTAGTTATTTAACTAATATTGGATGTTAAAACTACTAGTATGTCTTGTTATGTAATCTAATCTTTGTCATACGCCCGTCATAAATGTAAAAAGTTATATGCCACTCACATCCTGAGGGGGCTCTTAAGAATACAGACTGCGTAGCCCACCAAATCCCAATACACCGTGCCCACAAGAAAATACATCTATGTTTGCTAAGTCCCCAACAGCGTACATGTTAGCAGCCCCCAATTCAATTGTAACCACATACAATGTTAGGTGGTCACCGCTATGACAGTAGTTACAACATAATATATGTGATTTATGCATTAGACATTAGAATTTCCCTAAGAGACTTAAAAAGAGGAAGTGAAGGTGGGCTGCAATGGCGTCTGTATTAATACACAAAGACACCAGTTTAGTGAATAGAGAGAATTGCAGTACATTACCAATCAGATGGAGATGCCCGGCATCTAAGACTGCATCTGCCCAGTCGCCGGAAGTCTGGGACAACAACTGTTGTGTAAGAAAAAATTAGCCGTTCTCCCTGTCGCTGGGCTGTCACATGAGCGGGAAACTTAAAAAGAGGAAGTTACTTGCCCTGTAGTCCCAGCACAAGTAACGTATATTCACAGACAATATAAAATAAATAAATAAACTACAGGGAGTAAGAGACGGTAGAGAAGCCAAGGAAGAGGAAACAAGCAGGTAACGATAAGGCCAGGTATCCACAGGAGGAACGGAGCAGATTGACCCGTAATTTGTAAAATGTAAATTGTGTGGTGCATAAGAATTTATCTTTATTGAGTTGTGATGTGTACCCAAGGACTGCCAAACATTGAATGAGAGAATAAGGAAGTAAGTGATTAGCCACACTCAGAGGGGTGGAGCTTGATGATGCAAGAACACGTCTCTTATCCAAGGAGGGGGTAAGAATCATAGATAGCCAGAAGAAAAAGTTTTGTTTTTTTCTCCTGTCCCAAACTCAGCTTTCCACGGTTCCTGACAAATTATGGGACACCCACAAGACAGGCATAGGGAAATTGGATGTATCAACCATGATAATATATACGAGACCCAGATACACACCCCTGGGTCAAACAGTATCCCCCTAGTTTATAAAAAAAAAAAAAAAAAAAAAAAGGGGGTGAAGGGTCAGCCACACATGTTAGGCGCTGTGTGCTGATGCTTTGGAAAAAACTGCCAACCGGCCACAATTTCACTGTTAATTTCTCTTGCAGAAGGCTGTAAGGCCTGGAGGCCTCCAAAGACTAACCAAGTTCTGCAGGCCATACCTGTACATACACCCGTTGCCAAATTCCGCACCTTTCTGGGCCTTGTTTCATACTGCCGGCCATATGACAGTATTGACACAAAAGCACGAAGGACAACCACAGCCATGAGGGTGGATCCAGTGACTTGAGGAGCTCCCTCATCTGCTTGTGCGGTGGCAGCAGTACAGGCAATGGTTGACAAATCTTCTAAGTTGGTATTGGACTACCCCCTAGTGGTCCACACCCCAAATGACACCCAGAACATACTCATGCAAGTGCAACCCAAGCACTTATCTCTGGCCTATTAGATCCGACTACAATGTGCTCTTTCCATGCCTCCCCCAATATTTCTTCCCAATGTTGTAATACCTTGAATCCGGCTACTCTTCTTTTAATCAGGTATTCCTGGGGGGAGGGGAGGCATAGGTGATCTGAGTATGGCAGATCAGCTATTTTTTTAAAATTATTTAAAAATTCTGTGCAGCAAGATTCTGACACTATTGTAGTGATGTACACACTGGTAATGATGCATATTTTGAGTTTTCTTTTGTAGATGGTATCAGGGTGAGGATTGATGATTCCGAACCAGATATGCAGAGGTTACACAACAAGATGTCCTAAACGCAGAAGCTCTGCCTCCGCATGTCTCAGGGCAAGAAGCGGAACCGGAGGCCCTCACTGAGGCGTGTGGAGTGGTAGAAGGTAAGTCGGCAACTTTTTACACTGACTCCTGGAATGCATTTGGCATAGCTCATGATTATGGCCCAATATGGAAGGCCAGACAGCTTGTTATCTCAGAAGGACAGCCAATTAAGAATGGTGCAGCGGTGCAGAGTCTCATGGAAACCCTACTACTACCTGGCAATGGAGAATCCACACCGATTTCTACAACGGAGAAGCGAGAGATGACACCCTCGCCGACAACACAGCAAAGGCAGCGGCCCTCAAGCCGTGGAAGAAAGAAGAATAGATACTGACAGCATGAGTCAGTGATAAGACTTTGGACTTTGATAAAACCTTTGGACTTTGATAAAACCTTTGGACTTTGATAAGACTTTGGACTTTGATATGTCAAGGACTTTACAGTTACATTTCAACGAGGAAGGAAAGCAGATGGGCTAAAATACGGGAGCGACAGCACAGGACGGCGTATGGCGAACAATCAACAGAACTTGCCTACAGAGGTCCCTGTTCCCCATGATGGCCCAGCTGGTATACAGAATCGAAAGCAGCGATGACGGCGACACTGAACAAGAATGGGTGACACCTGGGTTCTCTGTAGCTGCTGCATCATTTGTCCAGTTAGCATGATCTTTGCCATGTGCGAGTCCGGACAGAAGTAAGGTGGCCATATAACACTTGCCTTGACCACTCTATGCATTTCAGAGATTGCCAATTTGACCACATTCAGCTCACACCTGTTGGGGAGTATGAATATGTGCTTGTTGTTGCTCGAGTCTTTTTCAGGTTGGAGGCCCACCCGGATACTAAGGTAAATGAGCAGATAACCACACAGAAGCTCATGAATGAGGTAATCTGCAGATACAGGGTACCGGAAGGGAATGAGGTAAACAAAGGTATACAGGTGTTCTCTTCCAGACTCAGAGGCAGACACTGGGACACATATCTTGCAGCCTGGGGATTGGGTGCGCATCAAGAAGTTCCCCAGGAAGCACCCTCCTGAGCCCCGATTTGATGGCCCCCACCAGGTGCTTCTGAGTACTGCCACAGCTGTGAAACTAGCCGAAAGACTTACATGGATCCATCCATGCTTCATACTGTAAGAAAGCCTCAGATCCGGGAGACCAGTCTTAGTTGTGCCAAGGACATTACTCTGGATAGGGCTAGTGAGAGAGGAGGGAGCAACAAGTCTAACTGTTGCGTGTGCGGTAGTGCCCGACTACACTCGGGGATGGTCCCCCTAAATCTCCCTGTAGATGCTGAAGAGTGGTTTATTAGTCTCTTCACGAACATTTCCGCTAATTACACTGTTCGTGAGAAATGGAAGAAGGAATACTCTATAACTACTTAAGAGTTTTGCACCGGAGAGAGTATTACTGACTACCCTGGAAACTACACCTGCCAGGCAATTAGGCCGTACTAGTACTGTGCCTGCCCCGATCTCCTAAGATGGATTGTCAGTGGAATTCCCATTTGCCAAGGGATAGTGCAGAAGACCTTAGGTTCCGGCGAGGGCACACCCTGTGGGGTGTTAACTTGTACAGATAGAGGGTATGGATGCCCGGAAATGAGCCCAGGGAATCCATGGCCTCCTTCTGAGGTGAGGTAGGGATCCCTCCCCTTTTAGGAGTAGGGACTTACGGGCAGTGGGAAAACCCTGACGCAAGGGTGAGGCGACCTGGACGTGTTCACCATTAGGACTATCTCCAGGAGGGACAATGGTGTGGGTGAAGATTAGGGAGTCCCACGCCGTGCGTACCTGTGCACACTACTAGTATGTACTTCTAGTACAGCACATTAGAGTGAGAAGAGAGGCTCCTGGTGATAGTTTTGATCTACACGTATACATTGACATCATAGGATAGCCAAGGGGGGTAGCTGACAAGTTTTAAAAATTAGAGACCAAGTTAAAACTAGATTCAAGTCCATTTTCCCGATCATTAGGGTAAATAAATGTTGACTGGATTAATTATGTTTATTATAATTAACAGCGGTTTATAAATTATACTAGAGACGCCTTATAGGGACTAGTCGACCAGTAGAACCTACCTCGACTACGACTTTTCAAAATAGAATGGCACTAGGTACGATTTTAGCCAAAAAAAGGGAGTGTCTGTAAGATGATAGGGGAGACTTGTACCTACATTCCAGACAAAACGTGACCCACAGGTAAAAACGCAGTTGCCATTAAGAAGCTGACCGCACTAACTAAAAAGAGCTAACCTTAGTCTGTTTTCCTCAGTTAGGTACCTAACAGGAGAAGGGAAAAATATAGGAAAATAAGTTTTAAAACATTGTGTGTTTAGAACACTGTGATAGGTTTTCGCTAAGATTTTGCTTTATTTTATCTGCAGTGCACTCTGCTTATGTCCACGCAACATGCCAGTGTTACAACGCCCCTGGTCCTGTTACCTTGCCGCCTCTGGAAAAGGGAAGTGGGAATAATCACCTTGTAGCTCTTTCCTTCCAGACTAATATATATGATAATGCACTTACTAATAAGACAGGGGTTCAGTCATGTTGATCAGTTATTAGATAGTCCTGATTCTGCACTCTTGTTGATGAATCGAGGTAACGTCAAGAAGGCGGGGTTCTATACAAGTTATGCAGTGTTTACCTGAAATAGTGAAAATCGCACCTCTCCTAACCTGATTATATTTGTCACCTTTATAGTCATCCTAATTTCTGTTTGTTGTTGCATACAGTGTATTCCGACCCTGATGACTACCTGGTCCACCCGTCTCACTACGATGTCCAACAAAAAGCCCACTGTCAGCGCAAACGTCGTCATCATGGATCCAGAATACGATGATGTCGAACCATCCTATACCCCCATGACAGCAATAGCTCCAGTATACAACACAATGCGAGTCTTGGGTCAGCGGTGGGGGTGGGATGGAGCAGGGCGAGTTTGGTGAAACAGATAGTTTCAAGGGGGGTCTGTGGTGGCAATCCCAATATATAAATCTTTGTGTATTGGGATTTGGTGGGCCTTGGGGAAACTTGTTAATTCAAATGCTTTAATCCTGTATTGATTCAGCTATAGAAAGGTACTTACTTACTTATGCAAAATATGTATTAGGCAATGCTTATATGAAATACAATGCTTATATGAAATATCTGTTTTATAAACTCTGCTGGATGAAATTTAGCACGCAACCAAGATATAAATATATCTGTTTGTCCGGTTGCATGGGTGATTAAAGGAACTAGGGAGTAGACAATGAACCGAATCTGAGACAAGCTTCCGCTTTCAAGTTACCGCGAAAATTTCCCCAGCGACTTTACTGGAAACGTATGCAAATAACATGGGAGGTTTGTGCAATTTATAGTTCATGATGTAACATCCAATCATATCGAAGGAACCACACGTGGCTCCAAGACAACCCACTCATTTCATCCACCACCTGATGGCCAATCACAGATGACCGGAGGATGGAAGAATTGGAAGATGCTTATCCAATAATTAAACAACATGTTGTATCTATGTAATCTTTGACCTGCCCAGATGGGCGGAAATGTTAAACTCTTAAAATAGGCTACACGCCGATCATTAAAGTTAGAATTGAGGAAGCTATGCATGCTGAACCTCCTGTCAGTGTGAAAAACTTCTTATGCGCATTATCAATTCAGAATTAATATGGAAGGGTGTAAACATTCCAAATTGAGTAAGCCTTGATTCCGCAAAGGAATTCTACGACACAGCGAGGGCTTTTAATTCCGCTTCTTGTACTGCGACATGCGGAGGCATTCTGCTTTTAGGACATCTTGTTGTGTAACCACTGCATATCCAGTGTGGAGTCGTCAATCACCCTGGTACCATCTATAAAAAACAACTCAAAATATGCATTATTAATAGAGATGAGCGAGCATACTCGTCCGAGCTTGATGCTCGCTCAAGTATTAGGGTGCTCGAGATGCTCGTTACTCGAGACGAGCACCACGCGGTACTCGTCTCGATTAAACGAGCACTGACCATTGAATTCAATGGAGCCGGCAATACAGCCGACTCCATTGAAAGCAATGGGCTGCCGGCGATCGCGGGATGAATTGTCGGGAAGGGGTTAAATATATAAGCCCTTCCCTGCAATTCATCCAGAAATGTGTAAAAATAAAAAAATATATATATATATACTTACCTGGTCCCGGCAGACGGAGTTCAGCGCGGCAGGCTGCAGTTCTCCTGAACTACTCTAAACAGCTGTGAGTAGTATTCAGCAGCCGGTGATTTAAAATCCCCGCCTGCTGAATAAGATGCCTCTGATTGGTCACAGCCTGACCAATCAGAGGCATCCCTCACTCACACCCATTCATGAATTCATGAATGGGTGAGTGAGGGCTGCCTCTGATTGGCTCAGGGGCAGCTCTCAGCTGTCCCTGTGCTGAGCCAATCAGAGGCAGCCCTCACTCACCCATTCATAAATTCATGAATGGGTGTGAGTGAGGGATGCCTCTGATTGGTCAGGCTGTGACCAATCAGAGGCATCTTATTCAGCAGGCAGGGATTTTAAATCCCCGGCTGCTGAATACTACTCACAGCTGTTCAGAGCAGTTCAGGAGAACTGCAGCCTGCCGCACTGAACTCCGTCTGCCGGGACCAGGTGAGTATATATATATATTTTATTTTTACACATTTCTGGATGTATTGCAGGGAAGGGCTTATATATTTAACCCCTTCCCGACAATTCATCCCGCGATCGCCGGCAGCCCATTGCTTTCGATGGAGTCGGCTGTATTGCCGGCTCCACTGAATTCAATGGGCTAACATCGTTCTGCCGGGACCAGGTAAGTATATATATATTTTTTTATTTTTACACATTTCTGGATGAATTGTAGGGAAGGGCTTATATATTTAACCCCTTCCCGACAATTCATCCCGCGATCGCCGGCAGCCCATTGCTTTCGATGGAGTCGGCTGTATTGCCGGCTCCACTGAATTCAATGGGCTAACATCGTTCTGCCGGGACCAGGTAAGTATATATATATATATATATTTTTTTTATTTTTACACATTTCTGGATGAATTGTAGGGAAGGGCTTATATATTTAACCCCTTCCTGACAATTCACCCCGAGATCGCCGGCAGCCCATTGCTTTCGATGGAGTCGGCTGTATTGCTGGCTCCATTGAATTCAATGGGCTAACATCGTTCTTCTCTGCCACAGCTGTTACAGCTGTGGCAGAGGAGAACGATCTTTACGCTGACAGTGGGGGGGGGGGGGGGGTCGCACTCTTGACGCTATTGTGGCTTAATAATGGGACCTGGGAACTTGAGATGCAGCCCAAAATGTAGCTCCTCGCCTGCCCTATTCGTTTCTGTGTCGTTTCCATCACTTTCTTGTGTTTTGCAGATTTTCACAAATGAAAACCTTAGCGAGCATTGGCGATATACAAAAATGCTCGAGTCACCCATTGACTTCAATGGGGTTCGTTACTCGAAACGAACTCTCGAGCATCACTGAAAGTTCGACTCGAGTAACGAGCACCCGAGCATTTTGGTGCTCGCTCATCTCTAATTATTAACAAGGGCTTTCAGTAACTTTTTTAAAACTTAAATTTTCTTGTTGCATCACTGCTAGACAATCAGGCTGGTATTCTATTTCAAAAAGATCAGAACCTTGTTGCAAAAAATTTAAAAATTTAAAAATGGCTTACTTGCAAAAAATTTAAAAAATGGTTAAAAATGGCTGATTTGCAATACCTAGATCACCTATGCCTTCTCCTTCCCCCCTTTAAACCAGGGTACTCAATTGGAACAATAGTACCCGGTTTAAGGTAGTACAACATTGTAAAAAGATTTGATGGATGCAGATAAGGCCTGTAAGATGTTAGCACCAATAACAGAAACATGAGTTACATCGGGGCAGAATAATCTACAAAACATCTACTAATATTGGAAATGTGAGATCCCTTTAAGTGAATTCATTATTAGTCTGATCCTGCCTGCAATATCTTATAAAATCTGAGAGAAAAAAAAAAAAAAACCTTTTACTAGCTGCTCAAGCTCCTCACCCCCTCCCTTGTCGAGAAGAGGGATGAAACACATTACGTACTATTACATCATCTAGCTCCACCCCTTCGATATTGGCTCCGTGCGTCCGTCTTCTCAGCTTAATTTCAGCCTAACAGTCCAAGCATCCACATCACAACCAAGCAAAGTCCCATGCATGGGGAGGACTTTTATCCCCAGTCATTACCTGCATCACACATTCCACACTCACCGCAGCTTGAACACGGGTCACTAACTCTCATCCATCCATGCTCTCAAGTCTGCTCCGTCACCCCCTATTGAAGGTGTCCCAGTACATACAGATGCACAGACAAAAAAAGTTTGACAAACATACATACATCATCTGAAAAACACCGAGGTGAGTGCTATTATAAAGTACATGATTCTATTGAGATGAGATTGTGAATGAGCGCTATTTATGACAAATTATGTGAAAAAAAAGTTTGCTGAGTGACTGAGATATTCTATCTCTCTTATTTACTGAAGCTATTATATGCTGTATTAAACGCTGAAGTGTTTTAGAATCTGTGGGGTTTTTTTCAGCCCCCCTTGTGACCTTGAGCTCAGAGTGAATCTGAAAGCCCCCACCTTTTTAAAACATCTCTTATCTCTCTACGAATATGAAACACAGACTGAATTGTTTTAGCTTGCATTTGAACTCATAATTAACACATATGCTGGGACCTTGCAACATGTAACATGTTCTGCATTTTCAACCCCTGTATAAGTAAGAATATAAATTGCTATATTTCCTGCCTACTAAGACAGTATAATTAATTAAATTCATTTCAAGCCTTCATTCCTTTACAGCAAGCAAAGATATTATCCAGGGTTATTATTGCATTTTCTCTCGCTTCGTTATCTTCCGACCTTGGAAAGCTTACACAGACTCACAGCTACATGTCAACAAGCCTTCTCATCTAAAAGCAAGCTCAGTTAACTATTTCACATACAGTATATACATATAGACACATATATATCCACCTGGTATGGATTATACATATTATCTATTATCTATCTTGTATTATACACATTTTCATCTCTCTTTGCCAACAAATCACATGCATTGTAACTTTCTTATCGACTTTTGCTTGTTTCTCATACTTCTCTCCCTTACCTAGCTGCCAATATAACCTTCAATAGACACTCTCCTGACGCCCTCTTGATCACTTACTGTACTTTTCAACATTTCACTTACGGATACTTTCTTAAACAAATAATGTGTACATACGTAACTTACTCTGACTGTTTCTCTCTCTCCTCCTCCTCTAGCACTTTCTAGAAAACCTTGATCTTCCAAGGCACCTCTCGGTCCTAAAGACCTCCTCCCAGACACCATTTTGTAATCAGCCGTGCGGGTCGGTGTCACACATTTTCATTAGAGTTGTCTTACAGTTTACAGATTGTAACTCGTCTCTCCTCCACCAATTGATCCGCACGGCGGCAGCCCATAAGGGGCTATGTCTTCTTTAATAAGATCTTACGCATATTACAACAACAACAATAATAATAACACGCTCCATAGAATGCATCCCTCTTAATTTTCAAATTGTCAGCCCCTTATATACCGGCAGAACAACCGAGGGTCCCTTCTCCTTATGGAACCAGCCCCATAAAATGCATCTCTCTGAAATCAAATCGTTAGCCCCATATATACGGCAAAACGACCGAGAGTCCCTTCTCTTATGAAGCCTGTCTCACAAAATGCATCCCTCTCTGCTAAACCATTAACAACTAACTAAACTAAACCGAGGGTCCCTTCTCTTGTGAGACTAAATGAAAAGAAAGAGAAAAAAATTCTGCAGATACAACAATCTCCACTATTATTAAAACGTTAAAACTTCAAAGTACAAATAAACTACAGACTAGTTTCCGGGTGACTGATTGGTGCGCATACCACGGTCAGTGGTCCATGACGGCAAACCCGAAGCCCACACGAGTTACCGTGTAGAACTCTTAACCCAACCCGTCCGGTCACAAACCACAGATAGTCAGTCCTGCTGCAAGACTCGCAGTAAAACACAACATAAATATATGCTGGCCTTACCTGGAGTTCTGTGAGTTGATCAGGCTCGGTTTGCAGCAGGACGGCTTCTCAGTGGCGTGGAGCCGGGTGGATTGCGCTGTAAGCTCTGATTTTACCGCCCCAGTTGGTTGCGCCATTTGTCAGGGTAAAATTCTAAGTACAGCACCAATCAGGCCCACCCCACTTGCCCCGCTGCCGGCCGTAAGAATAGACACCACACGGAGGTCTGGTATAGTTTCTCACACGGGACATGGCTTTCGGCTGTGCTTTATTACAGATTACATGAGATCTTATACCCTTTGTCCCATCACCATCAGGGGGTGATGGGCTCATAACCATATATGGGCAGTCCGGATTTCCGGCCTGAGACAGTGAGGCGCCTCTGGCTTATGTACAGAAAATCACGTATTTAATTAACTCCAGTGCAAAGAATCACCCACTCAATTCTAAGAAAACGGCCAAGCATGCATTCTCCATATATGGGAAGTCCGGATTTCCGGCCTAAGACCGTGAAAGTTCAGAAAATCTTGATATGGGCTTCTGGGAAAACAGCCAAGTACATGTCCTTGTCCGATTCTTCTTGTGTCTGGTTCGGTATCATCTCTGAATTTCTAGAAACATCTCTTGCAAAGCCTTGGAATATCTGAAGTAAGGCGACATATAAGTTTTTTCTCTCATTTGGAATTGAACAGAACTTGCATACAGGTATAAAAGCATAAAAAACATATGGCAATATATATATATATATATATATATATATATATATATATATATATATATATATATATATATACCCTCACAAACCCCCCTAAAAAACTTATATGGAGATCAAGTACCAGGCCTCGCACTCTTCCTCGGTCGTCTCTCCCTTGCGTCAGGGTTTCTCCACTGCCCGTAAGTCCCTACTCCTAAAAGGGAGGGATCCCTACCTCACCTCAGAAGGAGGCCATGGATTCCCTGGGCTTATTTCCGGGCATCCATACCCTCTATCTGTATGAGTTAACACCCCGCAGGGTGTGCCCTCGCCGGAACCTAAGGTCTTTTGCACTGTCCCTAGGCAAATGGGAAGTCCACTGACAGTCCATCTTAGGAGACCGGGAAAGGCGCAGTACTAGTACATTTCTCCATTCTTCTGGTAACGTATCTGGTTGGCATTATCGGAACTGGCTCTTCATCTTTTTTTTCAAACAAGGGAAATGTTGGTCACATTATCCAGTCCCTTACTCATACTCTTTTTGATCAAAGGGATAATACACATAATACACGTACAGGAAGTTACATACCCCACCTCTTTCTGCTAAAATCATATCCACGGCCACTCTATTTTGGAACACCATGGATGCAGTGGGCCCTAACTGGTCAGCTTACCCTTGTAAAGCATCTCTGGTGTAGTTTACAAACCTCTGCTGATTGTAATAGATATAATTCATCCAATCTACATTATTATTAACAGTGACAATAGCAAATAAGGACACAAAACCTGCTTTAACCTGATCTCTAGAATTAAATTAATCTCGCACCCCCCTTGGCACTCCTATTGCATCTATATATACGTGTGGATCAAAGTTACCACCTGGAGCGTCAACGTCTCTCTTAGCATGATGCGGTGTTGGATTCTCACCCTCAGTGTACTCTTATTGATTGCACATTTGATTGTATTAATTTGTTCTGAAACAGGGGGCTAGTGTACAGTAGTCAAAGGTGTGTGTTAGAGGAATTGTACCACATTATAGCATGTAAAGGATATGCAGGATCATGAATTCTTTCAGTGCGAAGTGTGGATCCAAGTGGGCTTTCATTCGAGCTTGACTGCAGTTGGGGTGGTGAACAACATCTGGTAGGGACATTCAAACCGGGTTTCTCTCAAACTTTTTTACATAGACCCTGTCACCTGGTTTCAGATTGTGACACTCATCTGTAGGACCTGGGAGAAAAGCAGAGACTGCAGAATACATTATTGACAATTCCTTAGAGAGGCCTATGACAAAATTAACAAGAAAATCATTCCCCAAACGCTGCTACTGTGGCATGTATCCTCCTAAGAAAAAGAAAAACTAATGGAAGACACTCAATTCAAAATTTACCCATTTTCTTCATTGCCTTTTGTATCTACTTTCCCCCTACTCCGTGGATGGTAGGGTGTGTGAAAAGCTTGGAATATACCCAAAAACAGACATGATGTGTTGCATTATTTCACCTGTGAAGTGTGTACCTTTGTTTGACTCAATCACTTCTGGTACCTCATATCTGCAGATTACCTCATTCATGAGCTTCTATGCGGTTACCTGCTTATTTACTTTGGTAACAGGGTAGGTCTCCAACCTGAAAAGAAATCAACAACAAGCACATATTCATGCTTCCCAACAAGTGGGAGCTGAGTGTAGCCAATTTTCAATCCCTGAAATGGGTAGAGTGGTCTAGGCAAGTGTGATGTGGCAAATTTACTTCTGCCCTGTTGCTTTACGGCAAAGATCATGCAAAATTGGACAAATGATGCAGCAGCTACAGAAAACCAAGGAGCCACCCGTCCTCGTTCAAGCATTAACATCATTACTGCTTTGAGAGGTGCGTCTTTCCGTGCGTCAGCTGGGCCATCATGGGGCACAGGGACCGTGGTAGGCAAGTGCTGTTGACTGTTCACATATATATATATATATATACCCTCACAACGTCACATACAATACAGGTGTGCTTCGGTCCACAGTGCATGCCCCAGTCAGAGTGGTAATATGTACCTTAACAGTAACCGCGTTGGTGGGAATGTGGTGGCGACTGCGGACCTAGTAGCGCAGTTTTATTTAGTTGGTTTTTGGAATGTGGCTAGGATTATGTGGGCCGTGGCGGGGGGAAGCCTCTGTTTCCACACCCCAGTGGCATAGCATTTCACTATAAGCACCCCTGTAAAGTAAGTAATACGTATTACTATACAAACCATAATCTCTAACACAAACCTCTGCATCTTCTGATTGTCATCTTCCGATACACCGGAGCGCTGGTTTATTTTTTTATCTTCTATTGATTAGCATTAGCAGCGGTATAGGCAGAGCCCAGAATTAGTAACATTTCAGCAGTAGCATTAGGGACAGGCCCCAGTAACATATCACTAGCAGCATTATAGGGGAGCACAGTCTTAGTTCCATTTCAGTAGTAGTAGCAGTCTAGACAGGCCCCAGTAACATATCACTAGCAGCATTATAGGAGGGGCACAGTCTTAGTTCCATTTCAGTAGTAGTAGCAGTCTAGACAGGCCCCAGTAACATATTACTAGCAGCAGTATAGGGGGAGCACAGTCTTAGTTCCATTTCAGTAGTAGTAGCAGTCTAGACAGGCCCCAGTAACATATTACTAGCAGCAGTATAGGGGGAGCACAGTATTAGTTCCATTTCAGTAGTAGTAGTAGTAGTAGCAGTCAAGTCAGGCCACAGTAACATTCCCGTTGCAGCTGTTTAGGGAGATAACAGTATCTTTCACATTTCAGTAGTTGCAGTATAGACAAGGCTCCAGTTACATTTATGTAGCAAAAGTGTAGGCCGACCCCACACACCTTGCTGTAGCATGAGTGCAGGCGAAGCCCATAAAAATTACTAGGATTTCACTGTAGGCGAGGGCCCCCAAAAATTGGTGTACCAACAGTACTAATGTACCTCAGAAAAATTGCCCATGCCCAACCAAAAGGGCAGGTGAAACCCATTAATCGCTTTGGTTACTGTGGCTAAATTTGTAACTAGGCCTGGAGGCAGCCCAGTTAAAATAAAAATTGGTTCGGGTGAAAGTTTCAACGCTTTAATGAGCATTTAAACGTATAAACATTTACAAAAGTTATATGACTGAGCCTTGTGGGCCTAAGAAAAATTGCCCGTTCGGCGTGATTACGTGAGGTTTCAGGAAGAGGAGCAGGAGGAGGAGGATGAATATAATAGACAGATTGATGAAGCTAAAAGGTCCCCGTTTTTGATGGTGATAGAGAACGATGCTTCCATCCGCGGGTGCAGCATACGTATTGTTTAGGTACCGCTGCTTTCCGCTGGTGGAGAAGAGAAGTCTGGGGAAATCCAGGCTTTGTTCATCTTGATGAGTGTAAGCCTGTCGGCACTGTCGGTTGACAGGTGGGTACGCTTATCCGTTATGATTCCCCCAGCCTCACTAAACACCCTCTCTGACAAGACGCTAGCCGCAGGACAAGCAAGCACCTCCAGGGCATACAGCACGAGTTCAGGCCACGTGTCCAGCTTCAACACCCAGTAGTTGTAAGGGGCAGAGGCTTCACGAAGGACGGTCGTGCGAACGGCTAAGTACTCCCTCACCATCCTTTTACAGTGCTCCCGCCAACTCAGCCTTGACTGTGGAGCGGTGACACAGTCTTGCTGGGGAGCCATAAAGCTGGCAATGGCCTTGGAGAGTGTTCCCCTGCCTGCGCTGTACATGCTGCCTGATCTCCGCGCCTCCCCTGCTACCTGGCCCTCGGAACTGCACCTTCTTCCACTAGCGCTGTCGGATGGGAATTTTACCATCAGTTTGTCCGCCAGGGTCCTGTGGTATAGCATCACTCTCGAACCCCTTTCCTTTTCAGGTATGAGAGTGGAAAGGTTCTCCTTATACCGTGGGTCGAGCAGTGTGTACACCCAGTAATCCGTAGTGGCCAGAATGCGTGTAACGCGAGGGTCATGAGAAAGGCATCCTAGCATGAAGTCAGCCATGTGTGCCAGGGTACCTGTACGCAACACTCGGCTGTCCTCACTAGGAAGATCACTTTCAGGATCCTCCTCCTCCTCAGGCCATACACGCTGAAAGGATGACAGGCAAGCAGCATGGGTACCCTCAGCAGTGGGCCAAGCTGTCTCTTCCCCCTCCTCCTCATGCCCCCCTCCTCCTCCTCAACGCGCTGAGATATAGACATGAGGGTACTCTGACTATCCAGCGACATACTGTCTTCCCCCGGCCCCGTTTCCGAGCGCAAAGCGTCTGCCTTTATGCCTTGCAGGGAACTTCTCAAGAGGCATAGCAGAGGAATGGTGACACTAATGATTACAACATCGCCGCTCACCATCTGGGTAGACTCCTCAAAGTTTCCAAGGACCAGGCAGATGTCTGCCAACCAGGCCCACTCTTCTCTAAAGAATTGAGGAGGCTGACTCCCACCATGTTGGAGTTGGTATTCCACTATAGCTCTACGCTGCCCATAGAGCCTGGCCAACATGTGGAGCGTAGAGTTCCACTGTGTGGGCACGTCACACAGCAGTCGGTGCACTGGCAGATTAAACCAATGTTGCAGGGTGCGCAGGGTGGCAGCGTCCGTCTTGGACTTGCGGAAATGTGCGCTGAGCCGGCACACCTTGCCGAGCAGGTCAGGCAAGTGAGGGTAGTTTTTAAGAAACCGCTGAACCACCAGATTGAAGACGTGGGCCAGGCATGGCACGTGTGTGAGGCTGCCGAGCTGCAGAGCCTCCACCAGGTTACGGCCGTTGTCATACACGACCATGCCCGGTTGGAGGCTCAGCGGCAAAAGCCAGAGGTCGGTCTGTTCTTTCAGACCCTGCAGCAGTTCGTGGGCCGTGTGCCTCTTGTCACCTAGGCTGAGTAGTTTCAGCACGACCTGCTGACGCTTGCCCACCACTGTACTGCCGCGCTGCGCCACACCGACTGCTGGTGACGTGCTGCTCACACTTCTTAAATGAGAGGTAGATGTTGCGTAGGAGGAGGAGGGGGAGGGTTTAGAATAGGTGGCATAGTGCGATGCAGATACCAGCACCGAGGTAGGACCCGCTGTAGCACACCACTGTTCACCGGTCGTCCACGCTCTCACTGAAAAACATCCACACCTTTGAACACCTAGCCCTCTGCTTGGAGGCTTGGCACGAGGGGTGCTTTGGTAAACGGTTGGGGGATTCTTGGCTCTGGCCCTGCCTCTACCCCTGGCCACTCCACTGCCTCTTCCAAGCTGTCCTGCTGGTACACTGCCTCCCCCTCTGAATCCCTGTACTCAGTAGGCTTAGCAAACCAGGTAGTGTCAGTCACCTCATCGTCCAGCTGCTCTTCCTCTGAATCCTCTGTGCGCTCCTCCCTCAGACTTACTGCCCTTACTACTACCTCACTGATAGACAACTCTGTCTCATCATCATCATCCTCCTCACTCACTGAAAACTCTTGAGACAGTTGCCGGAAGTCCCCAGCTTCATCATCCAGACCCCGGGGACTTTCCAAAGGTTGGGCATCGGTCACGACAAACTCCTCAGGTGAGGGAGGAACCATTTTTTTCCCACTCATGGCAGAGGCCTGAGAACAGTTCCTGGGAGTCTGTCTGCTCAGAATATGTCATTTTCATGGAGTGAGGAGGCTGGGAGGAAGGAGGAGTTGCAGCCAGAGGATTCAGAGTTGCAGCAGTGGACGGCGCAGAACTCTGGGTGGTCGATAGATTGCTGGATGCACTTTCTGCCATTTACAACAGGACCTGCTCACACTGCTCTGTTTGTAATAAAGGTCTACCACGTGGGCCCATAAATTGTGATATGAAGCTGGGGACCCCAGAAACTTGCCTCTCTCCTAATCCCGCAGCAGCCGGCTGTGATTCACCTGGACCAGGAACTCGGCCTGTGCCCACACCCTCACTTGGACGTCCGCGTCCACCTCCTCGACCCTTACACCTACTCCTCATCATGGCAGATTACAAATAAAGCAGGGTCTAAATAAATTACCCCACTGTACAGCACTGACGACTTGGCCTTAATTCACGGCACACAGAGACTTGTAGGTAGCGGAGACTCTATGCTGTGGCTTGAAAAAAGTAACCTGCTGTCTTGGCAGAGACTTGTAGATAAGAGAGGCTGTGTGGAGTGGGAGAAGACTGTAAAGCCAGTGGATAGGTGCCGGTAACTGTGGCGATCTCAACCCCACCAAGGAAAGGGTATTGTGAGACGCTCTGCACAGCGGCTGAGCTGAAGTACTTCGCAATAGCCCGGTGATATTACAGTACTGTTTATCGTGAGAGTGGTATTTTACTGCACACTCCAGCCAGAAAAAAATAACACGGCAGGCTGCAAACAGGCCTAGCTGCGTAATACTAAAATTGAAGCACTACAACTCCCATCAGCCACCCAGTAAAATGCACACGGTCAGATGTAGCCCAACAAGGAGCTTTTGGGGTTTTTTTGCGCAGAAGATACAGGCCGTATATTGTATATCACTTTCCCTCTAGAAGTGGCTATGGCCCTACGCTGTGCGTCTAATTTACTGCAGACACAGACCGGTATAAATAAGCAAGGAATTATTTGCGTACACTTTCACGCTGAGAGCGGTGTTTTTACGCACACTCCAGCCAGAAAAAAAAAACAACAAAAACATTACGGAGGGCTGCAAACAGGCCTAGCTGCATAATACTAAAATGGAAGCACTACAACTCCCAGTAGCCACCCGGTAAAATCCACACGGTCAGATGTAGCCCTAAGAAGGACCGTTGGGGTTATTGAGGACAGGATCCTACACTAACACTCTCCCTATAGTAGCAGCAGCAGCACTTTCCCTATACACTCCCAGTGTGTGTCTGAGGCGAGCCGCGAGCGGGCCCGCTTTAAATATTCTAACTAATAGAGACGAGCGAGCGTACTCGTCTGAGCTTGATACTCGTTCGAGCATTAGGGTACTTGGGATGCTCGTTACTCGAGACGAACACCATGCGGTACTCGAGCCAATTCAATTTCCTTCCCTGAAAAGTTAGCACAATTTTCTGGCCAATAGACATGCAGGGAAGGCATTACAACTTCCTCCTGTGACGTTCCAGCCCTATCCCACCCCCCTGCAGTGAGTGGCTGGCAAGATCAAGTGACCCCCGAGTATTTAAAGTGGGTCCGCTTGCGGCTCGCCACAGTCACACACTGAGAGAGATCAGAGGCAGTGCTGCTGCTATAGGGAAAGTGTTAGTGTAGGAACCTGTGTACAAGAACCCCAACGGTCCTTCTTAGGCCGCATAGGACCGTCTGCATTACTGTTGTGGCTGCTGGTAGCAGTTTTGCATTTAGTTTTTTTTTGGATATCGGGCGTGCAGCCCCATTACAGCTATAGGGTTCTCAGGCTGCAGTCTGTACTGCATAGTATAGGGACAGCGTTGCTGAGATAGGGAGAGTGGTAGTGTAGCATCCTGTGTACAAGAACCCCAACAGTCCTTCTTAGGGCTACCTGTGACCGTGTGCATTTTACAGGTTGTCGGATGGGAGTTGTAGTCCATCACTATTGCACAGCTAGGCCTGTTTGCAGCCTTCCGTATATATATATATATATATATATATATATATATATATATATATATATATATATATATTTTTTTTTTTTTTTTTTTTTTTTTTTTTCCTGGCTGCAGTTGGCGTTAGAATACCGCTGTCAGCCTCCAACTGTACGCCAATAATTCCAATTTTTTTACACCACTCTGTGTCTGCGGTCAACTTCACGCACAACGTACGGTGACAGCCCCCCCTGATACAGGGGAAGTCATATACACGCTATATAACTGTTTTTTTTTTTTTTTTAAATAAATAAATAAAAGCTCCTTCTTACGGCTACCTGTGACCGTGTGCATTTTACAGGTTGTCTGATGGGAGTTGTAGTCCATCACTATTGCACTTAGGCCTGTTTGCGGCCTTCCTGACTATTTTTTTCTGCCTGGAGTTTGCCTTACTATACCGCTCTCAGCGACAAAGTCTACACACATAATCCCAAGATCATTTACACCTGGCTGTGTCTGCAGTGAATTAGAGACGCACAACATACGGCCACAGCGACTGATAGAGGGAAAGTGATATACACACTATATAGCCTGTATTCTTTGACCAAAAAAAAAACAAACACCAAGCTCCTACTTAGGGCTACCGCTGAGCGTCTGCATTTTACTGGCTGCCTGGCGGGAGTTCTGGTGCATCACTATTGCATTGCTTCCATTTTTTTTCTGCCTGGAGTTAGCGTTACGATTCCGCTCTCTGCCTGAAAGTGTACGCATATGATTCCATAATTATTTACAGCGGTCGGTGTCTGCTCTATTCATAATCCACCATGCTGAGAGGTAGGGGTCGAGGATGTGGACGTGGGCGAGGATGCAGAGTTCCAAGTGAGGGTGTGGGCACAGGCCAAGTTCCTGGTCCAGGTGTATCCCAGCCGGCTGCTGCGGTATTAGGAGAGAGGCAAGTTTCTGGGGTCCCCAGCTTCATATCACAATTTGTGGGTCCACGTGGTAGACCTTTATTGCAAACAGAGCAGTGTGAGCAGGTCCTGTCGTGGATGGCAGAAAATGCATCCAGCAATGTATCAGGCACCCAGTCTTCTACGCCATCCACTGCAGAAACTCTGAATCCTCTGGCTGCTGCTCCTCCTTCCTCACAGCCTATACTGCTGCTACAAAAATGGTACTGGGGTCTGCGTATATTGCTGCTAGAGAAATGTTACAGGGGTCTGCCTATACTTCCACTACATAAATCGTACTGGGGTCTGCGTATATTGCTGCTAGAGAAATGTTACTGGGGTCTGCCTATACTTCCACTACATAAATGGTACTGGGGTCTGCCTATACTGCTGCTACAAAAATGGTACTGGGGTCGGTCTATACTTCTGCTACACAAATGTTACAGGGGTTTGCCTATACTGCTGCTACAGAAATGTTCCTAGGGTGTGTATATACCTCTGCTACAGGAATGTTACAGCGGTCTGTCTATACTATGGGTGCACTAAGTCTTCCCACCGCGGTGTTTTACCTGTGTGGCACAAATAGTACAGTGGCTGACTAGGCCTGAATTGCTGCCCGAGGCCAAGTTGCTTGGCGGGGCAAAACTATCCCATGGTTGGGCACTCCAATTTCTTCCTGTGTAATACCATCTTTGTCCACTTACAGCATAGGCTAGGCCAAGGAACGCAAAGACTGCCTCTTCCAGTGTTGAGCTATATATGTTGCGACACATGGATTTCTTGTTGCTATGTAACTCAGGGCACCTTGGGTCACAAAGGTGGAGGCTTGGAACCGAGCCTGACCCTGGCCCCGCTAACGTGCTTCCCACACAGACTATAGCGGTTCCTGGTGTCTTGGCCTTGTAATGCCACCTCCTCCCGCTTGGGGTCAGGCGATCAGCAATGCACATCATGTGCTTTCTCTAGTGTTACCACAGTTATCAGAGAAACTTGTTTGGGCCAAAGGAGAGGAGCATAACTGCATTAACGTTACAGGGGCCTGCCTATACTTCAGCTGCAGAAATGTTACAGGGATCTGCCAATACTGCTGCTACATAAATGTTTCTGGGGTCTGTGTATACTTCTGCAACTAAAATGTTACTGTGGTCTGTCTATACTGTTACTACTGAAATGTACATAATACTCGGCTCTACCTATACTGCTGCTACGGAAATGTTACAGGGGTCTGTCTATACTGTTACTACTGAAATGTTACTAATATTAGGCTCTGCCTATACTGCTGCTACGGAAATGTCACTGGGGTCTGTCTATACTGTTACTACTGAAATGTTACTAATATTGGGCTCTGCCTATACTGCCGCTACGGAAATGTTACTAGGGTCTGTCTATAATGCTGCTACTGAAATGTTACTAATACTGGGCTCTGCCTATACTGCTGTTACGGAAATGTTACTGGGCTCCATGTGACCCAGGAGAAGAGGCAGCGGTGCTTCCCGCAGGCAGTGCTTGTGCTTGGTTGGAGGTAGTGTGGTGCTTAGCTAAAGTGTGCCTTGCTAATGAGGGTTTGTCCGCAGTTTGTCCGGATCTACACAATGCTGCAACATCAGCAGCGAGGGGCATTTTCTGCTCAGCCATCGTGGTAACTTCACGGAAAACCTTGGTGCCCTCAGCCATGAGCAAGGTGGACGATCCCACCAAGATGTGAAGGTCATGGAGGCAGGGTATCAGGGTAGACGGGGTGCATATATCAGGGCCGACTATTATTGGGGCATCAGTCCGGATTGCCAAAGATTGAACAACACTCCGTGACAAGATATCAGCCTAAAGGTTGCCCTTTGCCGCTACTACTTGCTCACAATGTGACACAAGAACACTAGACCCTTTGTACGGACACGGTGACCTTTACATAAACATTACATTCAGAACTCATTTATTGTATTGTTCTCCATTGTATGTCCATGTTGTTCATTGTGAGCAGATTATTGACCCGCCGGCCGCACTGTGTACCGCGGCTACTGCCTTTACATGTATGACTGCAGGTAGGTACAGTGACCGGAGACTAGTGGGTTAAGGGTTAAATGTACATAGCTAGGTCGGTGTCCCGTGGGAAGTCACGCATGGGGCAGCCCGGACAGGGAGCTGTCTTCCGTGAAGCTTCTTGATGCCACCCGATGGTATTTATTATCCTCTCCTCCCCACGGAGGCATCACATAGACATAGAACAAGAGCAGCGTCCGAGGCAGCTAGGAGAGCCCGTCCTAGAGAGCGCTGCCCCCTCCCCTCACACCTGTCCGGAGGAGGGTTCATGGGAGGGCATGAGGTGCAGCAAAGCCGGAGTGACCCTACTGTACTGAGAAGGAAGCTGGAGGCCGGCCGGGAGACGGAGCTCAGCTACAGTTGTACTGATGCCGTACCATCTGCGTTGCTCCTATTCACTTACAGCTGAGCGGCCCTGGTGCATTATGTCTCCAGCGGATGTAAGGGTGGAAACATGGGTTGGGAGCCCTGAGTTAGATGGTACGTCTAGGCGAGGGGCACAGCGGTGGACCGGCTGCCGCACACACACCTCCCTACATGTACCGCCCATTCCCCTGGCAAGCTCACATATCTCCCAGGCGGATTCCCATCTCTGGTCCTGTCTCACACATCTCCCCGCCGGATTGACATCTACGCTCCCCCCCGGGCGCCCGCTGGACAGCTTTGTCTGCTCCCAGCTCCTGTCCCCGTCGGCCGCAGCAGCCGGCGCCGCTGTCACCCTACGCGCTGGCCTCCGCTCCCGTACACCGATGGCATTGGCGCCGCTGCCACGGCGAACCCCGCTCTCGCTGCCCATGGCGCCGCTGGTGGCCAGCTCTGCCGATGACTGTGAGCTGCTGTTCGGCCGGAGCAGCGGCTTGCCTACAAGAGCTCCACTAGCTGCCCCTGCACTGCTCTCTTTCTGCGTCGCCTCCTTGGGCGCTAAATAGAAGAGCTGATTAGCGATCTGGAGGGGTATATGGGACCGGGTTGTGGGGGAAGCGGGGGGTCTCACAGTACCGATGGTCCTTCAGGGTCTGTGAAAGCTTTCTGGACCAACACGCTCTGCCATAGGAATCCCAGCGGACACTGTACAACATCTGCTGCCCCGGGGATCTACAGTGCAACCCTCCCTGCGGGTTCTGTACGATGTCACCGACTGCGGCACTGGATCTGGCGCTGAGAGTCCCGCTGTATCACTGCTCCGCTCGGACATCAGTGACTGACAGGCCATCGCCGGCTGCAGGAGGCCCGCGGGTAGAAGGCTTTGTTCAGGCGTCATTTCTTGGCGATCTACATCCCGATTAGAGCGTTGTTAGATGCCACCGCTCTGCAGCAGAATCCCAAGTTCCATCTTCACCGTCAACGATTGATGGGAACTACAGAGCCGATGCAATGGCCGTCACGTCCAGCACATGGTATCCCTGGGATGATATAGAACGGGCAGCAGCCCGCGGGAGGAGATGAACCTGCAGAGAAGAAGAATCGCTTCTTCTTGTGGACAACCACACCCATCATGTCCGGGGTATTAAAGGGACGATAACGTGTGGCATTCCCGATCGTCTGAGTGTACAGGGGGGTACTGGATTTCCTCATCTTACATTGCGCCGCAGTATAGAGAAGTCTGCAGTATATACAGTATACATTCAGCACCCGGGAGCTGGCAGTGAGCGGAGGCGCAGCCTGTGCTACACCTCTGGGCTCTCGGCAGCTCCAGGTCGTCCTCGCATTGTGCAATCAGCTTCTGCACGATGGAGATTGTGGAGTAGATCCCGGGGATGGTGACAAGGGCCGGGAATAGAGGGAAGGCGCTCCCGCAGCGGTTTTATCTCCGCAGATACGCGGTGATGTGCAGATCGGGAGAACTATGGCGAAGATCTCGTGGCCTCCTCTCCGCTCCTCCCCGGAACCTCCGCCAGCGGCGGCTATAAACAGTTGCATGAGATGTCAGAGAGTGAGGAGTCACGTTGAAAGCGAGCTCTCCTGTCCGGTTCTGACCGGTAACGGACTCTTATCCCGGGCAGGGAAGCACAAGATGAGAACGGAGCGGAGAGGAGGCACGGATGGGATAAGGCACTAGCTGTGCTCAGTGTCAGCCAATAGCAGCTCAGGACGGGCCTGCTCACGAGCCAATCAGAGCGCGGCCGCTGTACATATAAGAGGCGCCACCAGCGCCGCTCTCAGAGTTTCTCTTCCAGGAGAGTTTTACTATTTGATTACCGCAGCACACAATGGCAGAAACCGCGCCAGCCGCCGCTCCTCCTGCCGCCGAGCCGGCTGCCAAATCCAAGAAACAGCCGAAGAAATCCGCCGCAAGGGGCGCCAAGAAAAGCAAGAAGTCCTCCGGTCCCGGCGTGTCGGAGCTGATCGTCAGAGCCGTGTCCGCCTCTAAAGAGCGCAGCGGGGTGTCTCTAGCCGCCCTGAAGAAGGCTCTGGCTGCCGGAGGGTACGATGTAGAGAAGAATAACAGCCGCCTGAAGCTGGCCGTCAAGTCTCTGGTCACCAAGGGCAGCCTGCTCCAGGTGAAAGGCAGCGGCGCCTCCGGCTCCTTCAAGCTGAACAAGAAGCAGGAGACTAAGGACAAGCCGGCCAAAAAGAAGCCAGCGTCTGCGGCCAAGCCCAAGAAGCCCGCTGGAGCCAAGAAAGCGGCGAAATCTCTTAAGAAGCCCAAGAAGGCTCCGGCCAAAAGCCCGAAAAAAGCAAAGAAACCTGCAGCGGCCGCCGCCAAGAAAGTGGCCAAGAGCCCGAAGAAAGCCTCAAAGCCGAAGGCCGCCCCAAAGCCCAAGAAGGTGACGAAGAGTCCGGCTAAGAAGGCGGCCAAACCCAAAGCTGCCAAGAGTCCGGCTAAGAAGGCTGTTAAAGCCAAGAAGAGTGCGGCTAAGAAATAAGCTGAAGCCGCCCATGCATTTACCCCACAAAGGCTCTTTTCAGAGCCGCCACCTTCTCACCGCAGAGCTGTATTATCACTGCCTCGAATTCTGTTCTAGATAGCAGCGCCCCCATAGCGGCTACAGGGGACTTCATATCAGTTGGGAGTCTAGGGAGCGAGGGGGAGTAATACGAGACATTGTCGCTGCATCATCCCCGTTCCTGTGGGGCACTGTGACCTATACAATGCGTGTATGGATGCCGGGCTGAGTGTGAAGAGGGAGGGGACTCGCCGACCTAATGCATTTCCCATAAAAGCAGCGCAGCTTCTAATGGGGGAGACTGCCGTGCAGCGTGGAGTGTGTGTTTCTGCGGACATATCAATGCAGGGAAGCAGCTGAGAACATGATTTCACAGACACCCGTACGTATCATGCAGTGGCCTGATAGGGTGAGGTGGGGCCAGCCTCTGCCGAACGCTGATTGGTCGCGGGCATCAAGCGTTTTGGCGGGCTAGTGGTTTGTTTGAAAAAGCCAATGAGATGTAGGGGGCGATGTTTCTAAGAGCCAATAGGGAAGAGCAAGTAGGGTATAAAGGCTCTGCTCTGTCTACGGCTCCCATCATATCACATCTGTGTGCATCTCTACAGTAGAGCTATGGCCAGAACCAAGCAGACCGCTCGTAAGTCCACCGGAGGGAAAGCTCCCCGCAAGCAGCTGGCTACGAAGGCCGCCAGGAAGAGCGCTCCTGCCACCGGCGGAGTGAAGAAGCCTCACCGCTACCGTCCAGGTACAGTGGCTCTCCGTGAAATCCGTCGCTACCAGAAGTCCACCGAGCTGCTGATCCGTAAGCTTCCCTTTCAGCGCCTGGTGAGAGAGATCGCCCAGGACTTCAAGACTGACCTGCGCTTCCAGAGCTCAGCGGTCATGGCCCTGCAGGAGGCCAGCGAGGCTTACCTGGTAGGACTGTTCGAGGACACCAATCTGTGCGCCATCCACGCCAAGCGGGTCACCATCATGCCCAAAGACATCCAGCTGGCCCGCAGGATTCGCGGAGAGAGGGCTTAGATCTGCTCTGGGCACCGCGTGGGACACAAAGGCTCTTTTCAGAGCCACCAAATCCTCCTCAAACGAGCTGCATCCTGTCCTCCGCTGTCATTCTTCCGATTCCCCCACTCGGGTACACAGCCAGCCTGTGCGCCGCCGTGTACCCTGGTGCCGCCTCTCCCCAATAATCTTCTGTCGTCAGCAGGAGGTGGTCTGTTAACCCCTTCAGTGACCTAGTCAGTTCCTCAATTAATTAATGCCATTCTCCCATCTTTCAAATGTAGAAAGAGATTTGAATCCCCGGCAGACTGTTATGAACGTGGTTGATCAAACGAGTCCGTATGAGGCATCTATCTGTGCCTGTGGGCCGGGAAGGGATTAGTGTTGAGGATGTATTTATGTGGATATTATCTCATTGTACGAAGAAGAAATACACAAAACTATACTAATTAATACCGCATAATGGGATTGGGAACCGGCCGGGAAACTGTTAAGAATTGTAAGAATACGCGGCAAATTCAAAATTCCAAACGGTTCCGTGTTAAACCAATCAGCAAGGAGAGGGGAGCGGCCAACATGTAATTGCCCCAATAGGAACGCCTAAACTTGCGTCATGTGTTAATGTTTTCAATCTGGTCCGCTCGTCGCGTAGATAAGGGAGGACGCTTGAACTAGTTGGCAATTGTTTTCTGCTTACAACGTAGAAGATGTCTGGTCGCGGTAAGGGAGGGAAAGGTCTTGGGAAGGGCGGTGCCAAGCGGCACAGGAAGGTGCTCCGTGATAACATCCAGGGCATCACCAAGCCTGCCATCCGCCGTCTAGCTCGCAGGGGAGGCGTCAAGCGTATCTCCGGCCTCATCTATGAAGAGACTCGCGGCGTCCTGAAAGTCTTCCTGGAGAACGTGATCCGCGACGCCGTCACCTACACCGAGCACGCCAAGAGGAAGACCGTCACCGCTATGGACGTGGTGTACGCGCTCAAGCGCCAGGGCCGCACTCTCTACGGCTTCGGAGGTTAATAATTCTGCTCTTTTACCATAACACAAAGGCTCTTCTCAGAGCCGCCCACCTCTTCCAAGGAAAGGCTGTAAAACATACTTTTTGTGGGGGTCGCCGCTGCTGCCTGATTGCCCATCTGTTCTGATACGTGTAATCCGCCCTATATCTGATGCCTGCCATCACCCCTTATGCGTTGGCATTGTTAGTGGCTCAAAGCATTTAACCCTTTGAATCACACTTTTGGGTGCCCACCTTTATGCCCATTTTTGTTCTTTGCGTATGCTATTGTCAGCCGTGTTCTACTCATGACGCCTTCCCGCAAGGTCTTTGTATCATTAAAATGAGTTGTCTTTACTAATACTAGAGAGAGGGGGCGGGGACAAAGTGAATAAATGCCTAGATGCGCACATACATACTTCAGTTATTGCGAATAACAGAGATGTAAGCGTTCTATTAAAGATGACTCCCCTAATGTCAGCGAATCGTCTCTTCTTCTACCAGGAAGCAGGCTGCGGCGTTCTCCTTGGACTAAAGCATACGGCCTGCCAGCTAATCCGTGTAGTGCTACCATATTGGAGGCGTCCGGCACGGCCGTCCTCTCTCATATAGAAGTGCTGCAATTGCACCAAGCTCTCCTAGGGACCAGCGGAGACATTTTTTTTTGTTTACATAGAATTGCCGTCATAGCAGCCAGCTCTCCCAGAGTGCTGCACTGATTTCCCATTGCGGGACTCTGGGGGACCTGGGTGATATAGCCGGAGCACTAAATTAATCTAGGGAAGAGGGTGGCCCTGCACGTCTCTGAGAAATACAGTCTGCGCCTCTTTGTGAGGGGATGCCCGCTGTTCTCCACGCCAGACTGCCATCTCCGCTCATCTGCGGCCGCTGCCACGATGGTCTCTGCTTCCGCGGCCACTCTGCTCTCCGCTCCCGTTCCCCATGCGGCTGTTGTAGCCGGTGCACTGCCCCTCTGGTTCCCGGTACTCTTCTGTTCCACATGCGGCCTCTGTCACTCTGGTCAATGCTCCCAGTCCCCCTGCGGCGGCTTTATCCGGGCACTGCCACTCTGGTTCTCGCTCCCCACGGTCCCTGCACCCGGGAAGGCTGCCACTTTGGTGACTGCCGGACTGCCATCCCCTCTCCGGTTCCGCTGTCACTGTGGTCCCCTCAGGTTTCTACACCAACATAGAAGGGGGTTCTTCATTGTAAGAGCAGTGAGTGTGTGGAACTGTCAGCCCGAGGACGTGGCTGATGGCAACTTCGATAAAAGGGTTCAAAAGGGGCATGGGCGTCTCTACATAAGCAGCTGGTGAAGGTGAGGCTATTCTCCTCTTGGCCCCCCTCCCCTTTCCTAGCACCCCCAGTGCTTCAAGCCTCTTATTTTCAGGCATCCCCGATTGCCTCCGCTACCCACTACAATGTACTACAGCCCCCAGCATGTCGTCTGCCTACTACCCCTTTCCCTTTGTGCACCCCGCTGCTTTAGGGGGTAGACCCGCATATCCCCTGTAGTCTTCTGCCTTCCGAGCACTCCAGTACAGCTGCTACTTGCTGTCGGCATCCCCCTCCGACGTCGACCGCCTCGTGTAGCCACCACGCCGACCTCACCCCACAGCCTAATCCAGTCATGGCCGCACTGTGCTCCGGGTACCTCGGTGGCAAAAACGCTGCCGCTTCTCTAATGGCTAATTGTCCGCAGCCGCATCACCGAATCCACGTAGCGCCCACCTCTATGGAGGCGTCCGCATAGCGCGGCTTCGGTCACCGCACGTATCCCTAATCTGCAGCGCAATCAGCATCGCGACCCCCGACAGAGATACAGTTGTGTAGCGCTGCAGGGAAGATCTCCTCAAATCCAGTACATAGACAGAGAACAACTCCGGTACACAGAGACAAAGACGAGTTGTTCAACGCAGGGGACTAAGTAACCGAGCCGATGTGTACACAACCTTTGTTACAGAGGAGCAAACGATGATGCTCCCTACACAACCGGGAGGTGACAGCTCTGCTGTAGACGGGGTGGGTGGCTCTTAGAAGAGCCTTTGGGGTGATCGTGCACGGCGGGCCACAGAACAGATTACTTGGCGCTGGTGTACTTGGTGACGGCCTTGGTGCCCTCGGACACGGCGTGCTTGGCCAGCTCTCCGGGCAGCAGCAGGCGCACGGCGGTCTGGATCTCCCGGGAGGTGATGGTGGAGCGCTTGTTGTAGTGAGCCAGGCGGGAGGCTTCCCCTGCGATGCGCTCGAAGATGTCGTTGACGAAGGAGTTCATGATGCCCATGGCCTTGGAGGAGATGCCGGTGTCGGGGTGGACCTGCTTCAGCACCTTGTACACGTAGATGGCATAGCTCTCCTTCCTGGTCTTCTTACGCTTCTTGCCGTCCTTCTTCTGAGTCTTGGTCACGGCTTTCTTGGAGCCCTTCTTGGGCGCTGGAGCAGACTTGGCGGGATCAGGCATGATAAGGTAAAAATACTTTCCTCACTAGAGAGAACAGTGTTCCTGCACCTCCCAGCGCTGCGGTATTTATAGCGGGCCATGCAAATGAGTACCGCCGTCTGCTTGCTGTTCTACTGGAGCAGCAAAGCATGTGACCCCTGTGAGCGTCATTAGCCACGCCCAGTGCCGCTCATTGGTTCTTCCTCAAGTCTGGCCTCTATTGCGTGGATTGAAATCTACCCAATTAGAAGAGAGGAGGGCGGAGCAGCAGGTTATAAAAATCAACAGAAGGGCTCTTCTCCTTATCACTACTTCCGAAGTGTTTTTTTTCCCTTGTTCTGCTTTCCTGTGCTAGAAGATGTCTGGACGCGGCAAACAAGGAGGCAAAGTCCGTGCTAAGGCCAAGACTCGCTCATCCCGGGCAGGGCTGCAGTTCCCTGTCGGCCGTGTACACAGGCTTCTCCGCAAGGGCAACTACGCTGAGAGGGTGGGCGCCGGCGCTCCGGTCTACATGGCAGCAGTGCTAGAGTATCTGACCGCTGAGATCCTGGAATTGGCTGGCAATGCCGCCCGGGACAACAAGAAGACCCGCATCATCCCCCGTCACCTCCAGCTGGCTGTGCGCAACGACGAGGAGCTGAACAAGCTGCTCGGTGGGGTGACCATCGCCCAGGGAGGCGTCCTGCCCAACATCCAGGCCGTGCTGCTGCCCAAGAAGACCGAGAGCAGCAAGACGAGCAAGAGCAAGTGATCGCGCTGATCCCTACATAGAACCAAAGGCTCTTCTAAGAGCCACCCACATGCTCCTTACAACAGAGCTGCGCCGCTTCTATGCTGTGATACTCGGTCGCCGGTACGCCGGGAAACTAAAACTGTACAGGACTTTCCACAAGGAGGCAGAGATTGGGGCGGATGCCAATTTGGCCATCCCTGTCACCGGCAGAAGCGCACAATCGTCCTGCTGTAGGTGACCTCATGTCCAGAGGACGGGCGGCTGTAGGACTCGCTCACCAGTCCTTGCGATAACGGGTTAACAGAGTCCTCTGTTAGGTCACGTATATACAAGAATCAGAACGCTTCAGTTGTGTTTCGGATAGAACACCCAGCTTTCTCAGGATCCTGCGTGGGCCGTATGCTTACAAAGCCTTGCAGCCGCATCATCCAGCTCTCTCAGAGCTCTGCACGGTCGCCCCCTTAGAAGTGCGCTCATCACGTCACCCAGTTCTTCACGGCCATGCCCTTTTTATGGAGGTGTAGCTATATCACACAGCTTTCCCAGAGCCCTGCACGGCACAGGCTAGTTTTGGATTATAGTAAACCTACAGGGATTAGACGTCCTCTTGCGTTACGGGTGGAGCAGGTAGAGGATTCCACCGCCCGTCGTAGGGCCGGGATTACGGGGTGCATCTGAGGGTTCTTTACCTCCAGCCCCGAGCGCCTCTATATCAGACGGCCTGGTCACTGATTACACGTGTTACATGGATGGATGGAGGACAGGAAGAGCGGGAGACGCGATCAATTGAGCGGGAAGTTCAAAATCTCCGGTGATCAGCCAATGAGCGGGAAGAATCTGACTATAGCCCCGCCCATAGGCGGCACTAAAACCACCCGACCTCCAACGGCAGGTCTGTTAACCCTTCACCGCACTCATTAATTCAGGCCCAGCTCCTCGCGTATTATAAACATAACCTGCCTGCCCTAAATAGGTTAAGGGGTTTAAAAGCGTGCCGTGACCGCAGCCTGAAGCGCACCCTGACGGGGAGGCTGCTACACCCCCGCTGTATCATGTCAGAGCGCATAGACCATCACCGCTGCTGACGACCCCACAAGGAGTTGGATTACAGCCTTTCCTTGGAAGAGGTGGGCGGCTCTGAGAAGAGCCTTTGTGTTCTGGAGAAAGAGCAGAATTATTAACCTCCGAAGCCGTAGAGAGTGCGGCCCTGGCGCTTGAGCGCGTACACCACGTCCATAGCGGTGACGGTCTTGCGCTTGGCGTGCTCGGTGTAGGTGACGGCGTCGCGGATCACGTTCTCCAGGAAGACTTTCAGGACGCCGCGAGTCTCTTCATAGATGAGGCCGGAGATACGCTTGACGCCTCCCCTGCGAGCTAGACGGCGGATGGCAGGCTTGGTGATGCCCTGGATGTTATCACGGAGCACCTTCCTGTGCCGCTTGGCGCCACCCTTCCCAAGACCTTTCCCTCCTTTACCGCGACCAGACATCTTCTACGTTACAAGCAGAAAGCGATGGCTACTCAGCGCAGAGCCCTACTCTATATAGACAGTGAGCGGACCAGAGAGGAAACTACTAATCAGGGCCGTCATTGCGGGGCGTTTCTTTTAGTTGTCTAGCGTGAAGGCCCATCCCCTCTCCCTGCTGATTGGCTGAATACAAGAGCCCTTGCCATCTTGTGCAGCCGATTGGCCTGTCAGCTCCTGAAGCAGTGGGAGAGAAGACGGAGGAGGGGTGAAGGAGACAAGGGCCATGCAGCAGAGAGCCGCTGGAGCGTGAATCCCTCCTGTAAAGCGAGGAGTGCAGCTGCTGCCACAAACACGTGGGGGCGAGGGGAGAGCGCGCAGGGAGGCTTCGGTGAAGGGGAGTACTAGAGCTCTGCTGCATCAGCGCTCCCCTGCCGGAGCAGAGAGACACTCAGGAGCCACAACAGACAGCTGTGGGCGGCAGGAACATCAGGGCACAAGGAGGCCCCATAACCTGTGACAGTCCCCGGCACAGGGCATACAGTGGCACTTCTACTGCCACCCCAAGAAGCACCAGCATTACTCCTCCTCTGCTGTGGCCACCATGCTGTGCAACACTCTGCAGATTCTCAAGACCCGGAGTCCCCCTTTACAGTCATCAATGAAGTGCAAACCGAACGACTTCCCTGTGTGACTGCTGCCAGAGACTGCTGTATACTCCTTATGTCTTAGGGGCCTTTACAGGTCTACTTAAGGAGCTTTAAGCAACTGGCAAAATCCCCTACAAAGGCAGGAAACGCAGAAGTGTTTCTGCTATGGGACCCACTAGACAGAACTCTCCCAGTGATACACTAAAGATGTTTGCTAGGGGGGAACCCCCCGACACGGAGCCTACGACATCATCTGCATCAGGAGACGTGGCCTCTGCACCAACCGCCTGTTTGAGTTCGCTTGCTGGGTTGGTTCAGACTTTGCAATGACTGTCCGATCGGCTCTTATCAGCGATGCAGACAGCTACTGCTGCCCTTACGGGTAAAATCCTTGAGATCTGAATGGATGTGAGCCTGTTGAGACAAGCCACCCAGAATCTAAGAGACCGGCCGGGTCACTAGTACAGAGGACAGGATCTCTGTGCTGGATGATACCGTATCCCTGACGGCAGCGACTGTGCAAGAGCTTACGCCAAAAGCAGAAATCTGGAAACAAAAGGCGGGCGGCTTGGGAAATGGCTCACAGCGGAATAATCTCTGTGTTGTGGGCCTGCCAGAACGCACTGAGAGGCAGAGACCGCAGGGGATCATGGAAGCATCCACGTAGTCACCGTTCCATGATCCCCTGCGGTCTCTGCCCCTCAGTGCGTTCTGGCAGGCCCACAATACAGAGATTATTCCGCCGTGAACCATTCCCCAAGCCGTCCGCCTTTTGTTTCCAGATTTCTGTCACACAGGTCTTTGTGGTGGAGCGCGCACACCGAGTACCCATGAAACCACCTATACCAGGCGGGCGCTCCTCCCGGACCCCTGTTGGCAAAGCTGCTCAACTTCTGGGATAGAGAGGTGATCCTACAAGCTGCCAGAACAGGAGGCCCTCTTAGATGCAACAATCCTGCAAAATCCATCTCCCCGGACTTCTCGGCAGATCTACAAAAGCAGAGAGCGCCCTTCTTTCGGATCAAAAGGCAACTCTGAGATCTCCAGCTGCCATACTCCATAGCATATGGATGGTGACCGCACACGTTTCTTCTCCTCTCCGTCTGAGGCTGAGGAATGGCTGTCTAACAGGCATCAACCAGAGTGACTGAAATGTATACTTATCCAAGAAAAAGAATCAGCTATACTAATAGATCATAGACTGAACATGCGTCAACCATGTGATGGAGCAGCCAAAAAGTCAAATGCAATTGTGGGATGTATTAAGAGAAGCACAGAGTCTAGATCACGTGAGGTCATTATCCCCTCTACTCTTCCTTAGTCAGACCTCATCTGGAATACTGGGTCCAGTTCTGGGCACCACACTTTAAAAAAGACATCGACAAACTGGAGCAAGTTCAGAGAAGAGTTACCAAGATGGTGAGCGGTCTGCAAATCATGTCCTATGAGGAACGGTTAAAGGATCTGGGAATGTTTAGCAGAAGAGAAGGCTGAGAGGAGACGTAATAGCAGTCTACAAATATCTGAAGGGCTGTCACAGTGCAGAGGGATCAGCCCTATTGTCATCTGTACAAGGAAAGACAAGAAGCAACGGGATGAAACTGAAAGGAAGGAGACACAGATTAGATATTAGACAGTGAGGGGATCAATGAGTGGAACAGGTTGCCACGGGAGGTGGGGAGTTCTCCTTCAATGGGAGTCTTCAGAGGCCGGACAACCATCTATCTGTGATGTTTTAGTGATCCTGCACTGAGCGGGGGGTTGGACCCGATGACCCTGGGGGTCCTTCTAACTCTACCATTCTATGAATCTATAACTATCTTCTTCTTTCAGGCAGAGAGCCTATTATCTGCTGAGTGGGCCCGCTTCCAAATTACCCTGCTTCGCCTCAGAGGCTCTATGATTAGAATATATAATTTGCATTCAACTTCAGGTTAGCAGGCCCAGGATATATATGTGCATGTAAATGATAGGAGCCTGGAGGCATAGAGATAAAAGCTTTCCTCTATGTATTCAGTATGTGCCCATTATAACAAGAACAATGCAAACGTCTCAGGACGTACCGCCTAGGATCGAGCGGTATGGATGAGAGACTGCTTTCTTCATGCAGAAAAGAGGACACAGCAAGACGTATAAGACGGGAGCTAACATAACCTGCTGCATAGGTGAGATCATTACCATTGCCAGGATATATATGGTTGCCCATGGATCGCCGTGTTCCTGACTGCTGCGGGTGTGACGCCCCAATGGTTCACAAGCACTACGCTCAGCACCGGCACAGGGTGATGTTCACAACTACTCTGGTAGATAGATATGCACCGAAGAGCAGTGTGCACCACAACTGAAATGCATAACCCTGATGAAAAGCCTGTGCAACACCAGGGTACCACACTCAGCACGGCGACAGGGAACGCATGCGCTGTATGAACGAGCCGCACACCATGCTATGCTGAATGGTAGCACCGCTCCAGGGAGGATGAAGCCTGGCCCTAACCTAGTAAGTGGGGTGAAGGGGCCCTGCCTTAAAGAAGAGTAGTAGCCTTGATAGAGACGGCCCCACGGTCTTCCTCCTGGGCCCTGTCTGTCCCTGAAAGGACCCCTGGAGAGATGAACCGAACAGCAAAGCAACACAGAAATGAAAAACAGAAATGCAACTGAAACGGAACCCACAGCGACTTATCTGCAAGTAGCACAGAAGAGCTCCAAACTCCAGGGACTCCACTATGGACCAGAATAAGCAGCACTGAGCAAAGGTAGGCGTGAGAATATATAGCCACTATGCACATGGGAACTGGCAGAGTGAATGGGAAGCCACACAACATCACCCTACTCCCAGGCATGACTAATCTAGCATGCATCAAAGACAGGCAGCAACAGCAGTCTCTGCACATGGTGCATTAACCCCTGTCCTCCATAACAAGGCAACAGGTCTTGACCTGCGTCCAGACCACCATGCCCCAACAGCGTCAAGGTACAACAGGACCCTTCACTCCTAACCGTTGAAGAGGATGGACTCCAACTACACCTCAATCACCCGCATTTATAGAAGGCAGACATCTTGTGACGGTGCATGTATTGGTACTTTTGCAGACATATCCCAGCCACTTTCAGACATTAGCCCCTTACATGCTGCAGCTGTGCAATGCATACAACAGAGTACTAGACCCTTACACGGGCACTGCCCCCCCCCCCCCCCCCCCGCAAGCAGACATGTTTCAATGTTTCAATAAAGGCCCATTTAGCTAGCTGAAAGACAACGATGAGCCTTATCCATGCTGCATGCTGCATTCTTAGCGGGATACCGCTGATACTATTGTTTTAGCTGGTATCCTGCTTGGGGAACACAGCTGGAATATGAAGAAGACAATCGCTCCAGCTGTGTTCTGCATACCCCGCTAGGAGTGCTTAGCGGGATATCAGCTAAGCGCTCCGAGAAGACAACAGCTGAATGGAGGAGATAGCGGTCCCGCTTGTATTCTGCATACAGCGTGAGCCTTCATTTACACGCTTATGCAAAGCGGACGCTCAAAACTGTCCCATGAACTGCCGTGTGCGTGGATTTTGGGTGATAATCGTTGTGTCTAAATGGGCCTTTAGAATGATCTTCAGTAAACACTGGGAGATACTTAAAAGTGATATTTTCCTAATAGATACCATAACCCCCAGGCCCAATATAGTATTCTGTAAGGACGCATCAAAAACATAGGGGCAATTTATCTACCCTACCGGCAGGATCCTATAAGTGCCAGCATGGAAGATGCACACGCTGCAACAATATAGCACACAGCATGCAGCAAGTGGAGATATGACCGGGCACATTTACGACAATACAATACTGTTTAAACTGTCCGAAGTGGAGACTGACTTCAGATGGCCACCAAGCTCCAGTATTCATCATTCTATACGGCACGTGTCACACCAGATTGATGACATCACAATGCACAGTCAACTGCCAGACAGGCGGGCTCATTAGCATGTACTCCAGTCAATTCCATGTCCTTCCCTGCATGTTTAGCGCCATTTTCTACCCAATAGACATGCAGGGAAGGCATTACCACCTCCTGCTGTGACATGCCAGCCCTATCCCACCCCCCTGCAGTGAGTGGCTGGCAAGATCAGGTGACCGCCGAGTACCTAAAGCGGTCCCGCCCGTGCCTCGCCTCAGACACACGCTGGGAGAGTATAGGGACAGTGCTGCTGCTGATATAGGGTTAGCGTAGGTTCCTGTCTACAAGAACCCCAACTGTCCTTCTTAGGGCCACATCTGACCGTGTGCATTACTGTTGTGGCTGGCTGGGAGCAGTAGTGCCCCCCCCCCCCCCCACCTCGGGCTGTGCACGCCATTACAGCTATAGCGTTCTAAGTCTGCAGTGTATTATACAGAGTATAGGGAAAGTGTTAGAGTAGGATCCTGTCTACAAAAACCCCAAAGCTCCTCCATTGGGCTGCATCTGACCGTGTACATTATACTTGTGGCCTGCTGGGAGTTGTAGTGCATCCATTTTTGTATTACGCATCTAGGCCTGTTCCCAGCCTTTCAGCAATAGACGTTCTCAGGCTGCAGTGCCGTACAACCGGCTCTCACCATGAAACTGCACTCAAATATTTCCTAGCCTACTGCAAACGACTTCAGTTATACCGTTTTGTGTCTGCAGTGTATTAGACAGAGGTCTCACCGCTAAACAGTACTGTAATATTACCGGGGCCACTGCATGGTATTTCAGCTCTGCCGCTGTGCAGAGCATCTCACAATACCCTTTCCTTTGTGGGGTTGAGATAGCCGCAGTTACCAGCACTCTCCACTGGCGTTAGACTCTTCTCCCCCTCCACACAGCCTCTATAATCTACAAGTCTCTGCGAGCAGTAAATTACCCCTCGGTATCAGCGCAAGACAGCGGGTAAATGTTTTCAAGTCACAGCATAGAGCCTCCGCTATCTACAAGTCTCTGTGTGCGGTGAATTAAGGCCCAGTTGTCAGTGCGGTACAGTGGGATAATTTATTTGGGCCCTGCTCTATTCTTAATCCGCCATGATGAGGAGTAGGCGTAAGGGTCGAGGACGCGGAGGTTCAAGTGAGGGTGTGGGCACATGCCGAGTTCCTGGTCCAGGTGAATTGCAGCCGGCTGCTGCGGGATTAGGAGAGAGGAAAGTTTCTGGGGTCCCCAGCTTCATATCACAATTTTTGGGTCTACTTAATAGACCTTTATTACAAACAGAGCAGTGTGAGCAGGTCCTGTCGTGGATGGCAGAATATGCATCCAGCAATCTATCGACCACCCAGTCTTCTACGCAGTCCATTACTGCAACTCTGACTCCTCTCGCTGCTGCTCCTCCTTCCTCCCAGCCTCCTCACTCCATGGAAATGACACATTCTGAGGAGCAGGCAGACTCCCAGGAACTGTTCTGGGGCCCCTGCCTTGATTGGGAAATAATAGTTCCTCTCTCACCTCAGGAGTTTGTCGTGACCCATGCCCAATCTTTGAAAAGTTCCCGGGGTCCGGGTGATGAGGCCGGGGACTTCCGGCAACTATCTCAAGAGCTTTCAGTGGGTGAGGAGGTCGATGATGATGAGACACAGTTGTCTATCAGTGAGGTAGTAGTAAGAGCAGTAAGTCCGAGGGAGGAGCGCACAGAGGATTCAGAGGAAGAGCAGCAGGACGATGAGGTGACTGATCCCACCAGGTTCGCTAAGTTAACTGAGAAGAGTTCTTCAGAGGGGGAGGCAAGTGCAGCAGCAGGACAGGTTGGAAGAGGCAGTGGAGTGGCCAGGGGTAGAGGCAGGTGCCAGAGCGAAGACCCCCCCCCCCCCAACTGTTTCCCAAAGCACCCCCTCACGTCAAGCCACCCTGCAGAGGCCTAGGTCGTCAAAGGTGTGGACGTTTTTCAGTGAGAGCACAGACGACCGACGGACAGTGATGTGCAACCTGTGTCGCGCCAAGATCAGCCGGGGAGCCACCACTACCAGCCTCCCCACCACCAGCATGCACAGGCATAAGATGGCCAAGCACCCCACAAGGTGGGACAAAGGCCGTTCACCGCCTCCAGCACACCACCTCCCCCTGTGCCCCAACCTGCCACTCAGATCCCCCCCCCCCTCACACCCGCACACGACACAGGCACGTGCGCCTCCCAGCCTGCAACCACACACTCACCTCCACTGTCCTCCACTCCACCCAGCAATGTCTCCCAACGCAGCGTTCAGCTGTCGCTAGCACAAGCGTTGGAGCAAAAGCGCAAATATGCCTCCATGCACCCGTACGCACAAGCTGTAAATGTGCACATTGCAAAATTAATCAGCCTGGAGATGCTGCCGTACAGGCTTGTGGAAACGGGAGCTTTCAAAAACATGATGGCAGCAGCGGTCCCGCGCTACTCGGTCCCAGTCGCCACTATTTTTCCCGGTGTGCCGTCCCAGCCCTACATCAGCACGTCTCCCGCAACATCAATCGTGCCCTCACCAACGTGGTTACTGGGAAGGTACACTTAACCACGGACACGTGGACAAGTACTGGCGGGCAGGGCCACTATATCTCCCTGACGGCCCATTGGGTGAATTTGGTGGAGGCTGGGACCGAGTCAGAGCCTGGGACTGCCCACGTCCTACCCACACCCAGAATAGCGGGTCCTACCTCGGTGCTGGTATCTGCGGCGGTCTATGCCACCCCCCCCCCCCCCTCTCCTCATACGCAACCTGTACCTATGAATTAAGAAGTGTGAGCAGCACGTCGCCAGCAGTCGGTGTGGCATGACAGCACAGCGGTGGGCAAGCATCAGCAGGCCGTGCTGAAACTACTAAGCCTAGGTGACAAGAGGCAGACGGCCCCGAGCTGTTGCAGGGTCTGACAGAGCAGTCCGATTTCTGGCTTTCGCCGCTGAGCCTCCAAGTGGGCATGGTCGTGTATGACAACAGCCGTAACTTGGTGGCGGCTCTGCAGCTCAGCAGCCTCACACACGTGCCATGCCTGGCCAACGTCTTCAATCTGGTGGTTCAGCGGTTTCTTAAAAACTACCCTCACTTGCCTGACCTGCTCGGCAAGGTGCGCCGCGTTGTTACTAATGCTGGGCTATGCCAATACTGCTGCTACGGAAATGTTACAGTCGTCTGCCTATACTGTTACTAATACTACTCAAATGTTACTGGGTTTGGCGTTACTGCTGCAAATGAAATGTTACTGGGGTCTGTCTATGCTGTTACTACCGAAATGTTACTGGGCTCTGCCTACGCTGCTGCTACTAAAATGTTACAGGGGTCTGTCTATACTGTTACTAGTGAAATGTTACTTGGTCTGTCTATACTGCTGCCAATGAAATGTTACTGGGGTCTGTCTATACTGCTGCAAATGAAATGTTACTGGGGTTTGCCTATACTGCTGCAAATGAAATGTTACTGGGGTCTGTTTATACTGCTGCAAATTAAATGTTACTGGGGTCTGTCTATATTGCTGCAAATGAAATATTACTGGGGTCTGCCTATGCTGTTACTACTCAAATGTTATGGGCTCTGCCTATACTGCTGTTACTGAAATGTTACTGGGGTCTGTCTATACTCTTACCACTGAAATGTTACTAATTCTGGGCTCTGCCTATACTGCTGCTACGGCGATGTTACAGGCTTGTGAAAACTGAGGCTTTCCTAAGACATGATCAGTGGCGAAGCCGAGCTAGTAGGTCCACAGTCACAGCATTTTTTATACCAACGCGGTTACTGGGAAGGTGCATATAACCACGGACACGTGTGCAGGACACGTACTGCCTCAAAAACATTCCCCTCCTCATCCTCCAACAATGAAAACATTCTTGGCAAATGCTTTCACAGTGGTCCATCTGGCAGCAGTCCAAGAATTTCACCTAAAACGACACAATTAGAAAGCCCCCAACACCCCCCCCCCCCGCCCACCCCCCGCCACGGCCCACTTCATCCTGGCCACTTTTTGAAAACCAACTAAATACAACCGCGCTACTAGGTCGACACTCCACAACTTCATCCTGGCCACATTCCGAAAACCAACTAAACAAAACAGCGGTAGTAGTCCGTTATCCCTAGCTGAAGCTTTCAGCCGACTGGTAGAACAATGGTGGCTTCCAACTTGTTGGCACTGCTAAGTCCAAAGATAAGCGTACAGCTGAGATCGGAATATAGGTGACTATAGAACACAGCATCCCTGCAGGGCAAGGGACAGAGTAGCAGCAGGCACCGATCGTTGGTGGAAGCAGGCCAGCTGAGAACCACATATTCCCTGAATGATTTTGGACTGACCGATGATGAGGCCTTTACTTGTGATCATCTTTGGTAATTCCTAAGAAAGATGCGTGGTAGTCGCCGGAAACTTGGATTGCTTTTTGCTAACACTTTGAAATAGACAACAGAAAACATATGAATGACGCCTTTCCATATTTCAGCTTGAGATGAGGAGGAGTGAAGACTTTCAGTACCTTGAATATCCTTTTCATTGCAATCAAATGCCCCTCTCTTGTCTCAGAAAATACAAACTTTTCCACATAGGTGTTGTCAACCTGTCTATACTGTTACTACTGAAATGTAACTGATACTGGGCTCTGCCTATACTGCAGCTACTGAAATGTTACTGGGGTACATTTATACTGTTACTACATAAGTGTTAATAGGGTCTCCCTGGACTTCTGCAACATAACTGTTAGTGGGGTCAGCTTATACCTTTGCTTCAGGAGTATTACAGGGGTCTGTGCATACTATGGGTGCACTAAGTGTTTCCATCGTGGTGTTCAACGTACATGGCCACCCAAAAAATTACCCAGACTGACTAGGGCATGCAGTGTGGGCCGAAGCCTACCTGCATTTTATCTCACGTTACCTTAGCTATTCGGGGCACTGCTATGTTATGAATAATTCACAGAAAAAGTAAAAAATCCAACACCCATTAGTCTTCCAAGCAGACACGGTCGCCAGAGGCAGTATCGCCACAAGGCAGGCACAATCGCCATCGGCAAAATCGCAGTAGGACAGGTGCAACCACCATAAGCACTACAAATATGCCGGCAGCCAGACAATGCTGTGGAGGACAAACTTGTCCATGGCAGGCTAATATGCTGTCACTCACTCAACCCACCCCGTCGGTGGGTTCCAGGGAGCCACCCACACTGTGGTTGCACACAGACTTCCCATAGCGGAGTTCTACGTACCAGTGACAATGTAAATTACACATACTGACTGGGGCATGCAGTGTGGACCGAAGCCAACCTGTGTTTTATCTCACGTTACCTCAGCTATCTGGGGCGCTGCATTGGGACAAACTAGAGGAGCGATACATCGCTAATGAGACGTACACAGCTACACTAGCATTGGAGTTCGCAGTAGGCCCGCGATTGCTGAGGGTTATTGCAGAGGCCTATGTCCTAGGTGCAGTGAAAGTCCGCTTCCTGCCTACGATGGCTGAGGCTTTGGGCCGAGGCCTATGTCGTTGGCGCGGTCCAAGTCTGCCACGTTTGGCCACTGTGATTTATTTATTGTTTATGTCTTGGGTTGCCTAGGAACCACCCAAGCTGTTGGTGCAAACTTAGTTCCCATCACAGTATTTGACCTGTCTGGCACAAAGACACTGACTGACTTGGGTAGGGGGCAGAGTGCAGATGGCTTTCCCCTTGCGGTGTCGATTGAGCTATGCGACACCTAGACAAAATGAATACTGTGTGGGCACATGGATTCCCCATAGCTATGTAACTCATGCCCACGTTTGAAGCTCCTGACGGAGGTAGCACAGGATTGGAACGTCAATTTCTCATCGATTCTCTACAGCATTGTGGGCTATCGCCCCGCCCCTTTTAAAGAGGGTCGCTGCCTGGCCCCGCCAACCCTCTGCAGTGTGTGCCTCTGGTTCCTCATCATGGCAGACACACTTATAAATAGACATGAGGGTGGTGTGGCTATGAGGCCAGCGTGTGGCATGAGGGCAGCTGAAGGCTGCACAGGGACACTTTTGTGTGCGCTGCGGACGCAGGGTCGTACCGGGGGGGGGGGGGGGCATTGGGCAGCATGCAACCCAGGAGAAGAGGCAGCGGTGTGTCTCGCAGGCGGTGCTTGTGCTTGGTTGGAGGTAGTGTGGTGCTTAGCTAAGGTGTGCCTTGCTGATGAGGGTTTGTCTGAAGTAAAAATTGTAAGGGGGGGGGGGGACTCTTGCCGCTATTGTGGCTTAATAGTGGGACCTGGGAACCTGAGATACAGCCCTGCATGTTTCCCCTTGCCTGCCCTATCCGTTTCTGTGTCGTTTCCATCACTTTCTTGGGTTTTCTAGATTTTCACTTAGAAAACCTTAGCGGAGCATGGGTTATATACAAAAATGCTCAAGTCGCCCATTGACTTCAATGGGGTTGGTTACTCGAAACAAACTCTCGAGCATTGCGGAAAGTTCGACTCGAGCAACGAGCACCCGAGCATGTTGGTGCTCACTCATCTCTCTCTCGTCTTGACATAACATGAAGTGATTTCATGCTATTGTTATCGGACCACACCAGTACCGATCTGATGACCTCGTTGCCAGGTGCCAAATTGGTAGATATGGAAGCCCGTGATGAGCAATTATCTATCAATAGCATGAAATCACTCCATGTTATGTCAAGACACTTCTCCAGTGAGAATCCCAATGAAATTCTACTTTCTTATGAACATTGCCAACTCTTATACAGGAAGAAGAGGGTGTATCCAAATGTTGCTTGGTACAAAGATTAGTGTTACGTAGCTTACTGTTACAAAGGTGAAAATACTTATTGATCATAAGACTTATTGACATCTACCAAATATTCTCAAAGCTCTTAAGGCCCGTCTCAGACACAGAATTACCTAAGTCAGGATATTGCTGTTGCATTAGACAACATTTCTGCAATAGTTGTGTGTCTTCTCCGTTAACATAGCTCAGCCTTATTTAATTTGTCTGTTGACTTCTTATCTTAAAGTCCTAGTTCCCAGCACTACAAAGCATAGGTTTCAGTCTTCTATTTAAGGGTCAATAGTCCAATAGAAGGTAAGAAACATAAACTTATTGCATTCTGAAACTTAACACTTTATATTCCATGACACTATTGATAGATAATTGCTAGCAAATAGAGATGAGCGAACGTACTCGTCCGAGCTTGATGCTCGTTCGAGTATTAGCGTGTTCGAGATGCTCGTTACTCGTAACGAGTACCACGCGATGTTCAGGTTACTTTCACTTTCCTCTCTGAGACGTTAGCGCGCTTTTCTGGCCAATTAAAAGACAGGGAAGGCATTACAACTTCCCTCTGCGACGTTCAAGCCCTATACCACCCCCTGCAGTGAGTGGCTGGGGAGATCAGGTGTCACCCGAGTATAAAAATCGGCCCCTCCCGCGGCTCGCCTCAGATGCGTTCTGACAGAGATCAGGGAAAGTGCTGCTGGTGCCGGAGCTGCTATAGGGAGAGTGTTAGGAGTTAGTGTAGGCTTCAAGAACCCCAACAGTCCTTCTTAGGGCCACATCTAACAGTGTGCAGTAGCGTGGAGGCTGCTTTTAGCAGTGTTGCACTTTTTTTTTTTTTTTTTGGTATATCGGCCGTGCAGAGCATTGCACCCTGCAGTAATAGTCCAGGGACAGAAGTGTGGAGGCAGGGAGAGTGTTAGGGGTTAGTGTAGGCTTCAAGAACCCCAACGGTCCTTCTTAGGGCCACATCTAACTGTGTGCAGTAGTGTGGAGGCTGCTTTTAGCAGTATTGCACTTTTTTTTTTGGTATATCGGCCGTGCAGAGCATTGCGCCCTGCAGTAATACTCCAGGGATAGAACTGTGTAGGCAGGGCCAGAAGACATATATTATAGATTGAATATACGCAGTGGTCCTTTGGAAAAAAATCTTGAAAAAAAAATCTATTTGGCCTGCCTGTCACTGTGCTCAGTGTTCTGGGTCTGTGTCTGCTGGGGGTAGTAGTTCTCCAAATAAATATGCAGCCAGCTAAGTGTTACAGCAGGCTTGCACCAAATTATTTCCTGGCTCTGAAATCACCGGTCTGTTGCAGTTAATAACAGTGCAACACTGCAGTTCCGTCACACAGTCCAGGGACAGAATTGTGTAGGCAGGGCCAGAAGACATATATTATTGATTGAATATATGCAGTGGTCCTTTGGAAAAAAATCTTGAAAAAAAAATCTATTTGGCCTGCCTGTGACTGTCCTCAGTGTTCTGGGTCTGTGTCTGCTGGGGGTAGTAGTTCTCCCAATAAATACGCAGTCAGCTAAGTGTTACAGCAGGCTTGCGCCAAATTATTTCCTGGGGTTCCATAAACGAAGTCAGCCTCCAACCACAGGCCAATAAGCGGCACATTTAATTACAGTGTTCTGTTTCTGCACTACTGGTAATACACCATGCTGAGGGGTAGGGGTAGGCCTATAGGGCGTGGCCGCGGGCGAGGACGCGGAGGCCCAAGTCAGGGTGTGGGCACAGGCTGAGCCACTGCGGTGGCCAGGGGTAGAGGCAGGGCCAGACCGAATAATCCACCAACTGGTTCCCAAAGCGCCCCCTCGCGCCATGCCACCCTGCAGAGGTCAAGGTGCTCTACGGTGTGGCAGTTTTTCACAGAGACGCCTGACGACCGACGGACAGTGGTGTGCAACCTTTGTCGCGCCAAAATCAGCTGGGAAGGCACCACCACAGGCATATGATGGCCAAGCACCCCACAAGGTGGGACGATGCCCGTTCACCGCCTCCGGTTTGCACCACTGCCTCTCCCCCTGTGCCCCAACCTGCCACTGAGATCCAACCCCCCTCTGAGGACACAGGCAGTACCGTCTCCTGGCCTGCACCCACACCCTCACCTCCGCTGTCCTCGACCCCATCCAGCAATGTCTCTCAGCGTAGCGTCCAGACGTCGCTAGCGCCGCAGTTTGAGCGCAAGCGCAAGTACGACGCCACGCACCCGCACGCTCAAGCGTTAAACGTGCACATTGCAAAATTGATCAGCCTAGAGATGCTGCCGTATAGGCTTGTGGAAACGGAGGCTTTCAAAAGCATGATGGCGGCGGCGGCCCCGCGCTACTCGGTTCCCAGTCGCCACTACTTTTCCCGATGTGCCGTCCCAGCCCTGCACGACCACGTCTCCCGCAACATTGTACGCGCCCTCACCAACGCGGTTACTGCCAAGGTCCACTTAACAACAGACACGTGGACAAGCACAGGCGGGCAGGGCCACTATATCTCCCTGACGGCACATTGGGTGAATTTAGTGGAGGCTGGGACAGAGTCAGAGCCTGGGACCGCTCACATCCTACCCACCCCCCGAATTGCGTGCCCCAGCTCGGTGGTGGTGTGATGGCAATCCCAGTATATAAATCTTTGTGTATTGGGATTTGGGGCCTTACGGGGAATTGTTAATTCAAATGCGTTAACTCTGGTTTGATTCAGCTATAGAAGTGTACGTACACAATACACAGTTACACAATAGTATGAGGCAATGCTTATATGAAATATCTGTTTTTCATAACTCTGCTGACAAAGATGAAAGTTAGCAATTTAGCCGTAACCAACATGTATAAATATATTTGACTGTCCAGCTGCATGCACTAATACGGAACTAGGAATCAGACAATCAACCGCATCCGAGACGGACTACCGTTTTTTGATTACCGCAAAAATACCCCAGCGATTTTACTGGAAACAGATGCAAATAACATGGGCGGTCTATGCAATTACTAATTCATGAAATAGCCTCCAATCAGATCGGTTTGACACACGTGGGGCGAGACAGCCCATTCTACTCTCCAGAGTGCCACCACGTGACAGGCAATACCAGATGACCGGATGAAGGAAGACGCTTATCCAATAATCAATCAACACATTGTGTCTATGTAATTCTTGCCTGCCCCAAAAGGGCTGTGTTTGATGTGCCTTATAAAGCTTTGTTACACTCCAAGAATAAACAGGAAGTTACTTTTTCTTGAACTTGGGTCAGACTGAGTTTCTTCTGGGAGACAGTGCACTGTCCGATACCTTATCAATCAATCTGGAAGGGTGTGATCATTCCTAATTGAGTAAGCCGTGGTTCCAAAAACAGGAAGGTTCTACGACATCTGGTGGAGAATGCGGGCAGCGTGATCGATTAGGATCCAAAGAAGCCCGGACACAAGGCACCGGACAGACAACCTTGGATCTAGTGGGCCCACCAAAGAACACGGTAAGATAAATCAATTATCTATACCTGTGTGGCTAGGTTCAGGTTTGCCTGTGTTGTGCCTAGGCCGGACACTTTGGAGCCATACAACAGGTACTTCTTTAAGTCTCGATCACGTGGAAAGAACCTGTTATAAAATATAGAGGAATGATTACATGCCTGTCGTTTTGAGAGTACTGGTCGGTTGGCAAGGTCAGTGAATTGCTTTAAGGGAGAGGAAGTCCCCGCAGGGGCCCCCTGCTCAGTCAGGTTTGGTGTCTAAAACCTTAGAGACAGGGGGGCCTGACGGGGTAGTTTGACTAGGAGGTCCTTGCTCGGGTCAGGTTTGGTGTCTAAAACCTTAGAGTCAGGAAACGGTCAAACGTCTGGACAGGCACCGCTGTTCCGGTAAAGTCTGGTAATAGACCTAGGAGGGGGGCCTGCCAGACAGTATCCCGAGGGGTAGTTTAGACCAAACCAGCCGTACTGGTGCTCCGTCTATTTGTCTGTTTGTCTATGGTATGAGAATACCACACATGTCTTGCCCGAATTGCAAAAAAGGATTGTTATTGACAATAAGTACACTTGGATGGGAGATCTGTAATCAGAGCGATCCGTACCCCCCCCACCGTTGTGGTTACGGGCCACTGCTCGAGGGTGATGGACCACAAATATTTGTTTATCGTTTAAACGTGCATGAGTGGATCCCTCTGGCTGAAGGTAGATTGTTGAACTGTGTAGCAGTAGAACTCTGTGAGGTTCTAGGACGGGACATACTGTGTCCGGTATCTAGCGTTACTCCTAGAATTTTAGACCTGACTGCCGTATTTGAGATTGGAATGCAACACCTGTTGTATCAAGGACAGTTTTTGCATCCCCCTCTGAGATGTGGAAATCCAAATAATCACTGCTACCACTGACTCTCTGATGTGTACAATAACTGTAATGGACAGTACTAACAATTACTATTGCTAAATTAGGTAACAGTAGAGTATAAGCAATTACAATCTGAATGGTTCTGCTCATCCATTGCATAGATCCACATTTCATGGCATAAGATAAGCCTTGCATAGAATTAAGAGTGTTTATATATCGTGTAGAGTTAATCCTGCTTGCATCTCATATAGAAATAGTCTGTCTGTATATTGCATAGATTTAAAGTTAGATCTGTGATATAGGGTTAAACTGTAGTCTGTTATCAGAAGAAGGGAAAGGGAGGGGGCACCCGGAGAAACGGGGGATCAGCGCTGCAGAGAAAAAGAGGAAGTCATTCTGACACTCAGCTCCGGAATTACACATCGCACTTAGGGAAAGGAATAAAAAAAAAACAACAAAAAGGGTCCCTAGAAGCTAGAAACTAGAAATAGTCTTGACCATCACTGTTCCGGATCAGTGACCTAAGGGCGAGATATTTATAGTACCGCACCGCTTGTCTCTTGTCTGGACTACGACGCGCTCCCAGCCGGCACAGTTAGCGCTAACTACGCACGCTGCTGGCATACACCTGCTCCGTAGTCATATCAGTCAATTAACCTCCCGTTCGCCTAGGGAAAGTGTAGGCGGCCATAGGAACGAGCGGGGGGACGCTTTACGAAGTGCCACCCCGTACAGGTGAGGGTTGTGGGTTTCTCGGAAAAAAACACACGAGACGCCCATGCCCCCCTCCTGAGATAGGTAGGGATTCCACCTCCTCATTGTAGGGTATTGGGGGCGACAGAGGTTAATGGACATGGGAAGCAGGTTGGGTGTAGTGTCGCTGAAATAGAAAATATCCTCCTGCTAGAGAGAGAGAGAGGGGGGGGGGGAGCCCTGCAGAGGGGGAGAAAAGAGGAAGTGCTAGTTTAGAATCTATTAGTACTACAGGTCCCAGCCAGACGCCTAAAAATACGGACTTAAGAATGGGGAATGAATCAAGCAATAATAACGGGAGGCTGGCACGGGATTTAGTAGCCGAAAGAGAAGGCAAGCAATGCTCAAATAAGTGGCCGCAGATACGGAAGATTGCATGCTGGGATGCAGATGCAAATGGGCGACTTCAGCCGGAGGCCTGGCGAGTTTTGTTAAAAGATAGGCGTGGCTTGTTGCAGGATAAAAATTTGCTCACAGCTGCAGAAGGATGGTATCGGGTCTCGAAGACGTTAAATAGAGACGGGTGGGGCGAGGCGGTGCAGGGAGAGGGAGGGAAATACAAACGTTATGTGTATCATGCAAATGCTGTGAACCCACTTCTTACACATCCGTCAGCACCTCCCATGCATTCAGGTAACTTACCATATTGGATGTGCCTAGTCTGTGGAGTGCAAAACCCCAGGCAGAGAGAGACCTGTCTGGGATGTGGCTCCCCGCGCCCAGACGGAAGTGTAAATGAGCCCACACTTCCTGTATTCAACGCTGAGCAGGCGGTTCCTGTATCCGGAGCTGCCGTGCGTTTCAACACTGCAGTTTCCTGTGATGATGTCGCAGGAAACACTAGGCATTCCAATATGCGTTCCACAGCCACTTCCTCAATGACCACTTCCTCTGGCAGCCATCTTAAGACACCTCAGAGGCCTAGGGCACTGCCACCCACTCCATACGGGGGCCATCTTGGTACACCCCAGAGGCCTAGTACCCAGCTGTCCACCCATGAAGGCAGCCATATTGCTACACTTCAGAGATGCAAAACACCTGCCATGTCTCCACTATATCCAGTGATAGATCCTCAAGCATTGCAAGCACAAAGACAAGCTGTCCCTCTGTTCCCAGACCAGCCAATTACAGAGGAGCAGCTGAACGCAGGACCTGTTACAAGGGAAGGTGGAGCTCAGGGAGGCTCTGATCCACCCCCACTCCTTCCCCTGCAACCCAGGGAGGAAGATGGAGATCAATGGACAGAGAGTGAGGAGGATGAAGTAATAGGAGTCACCAGGTCTGGAGAGAAGTTCCGAGGCCGACCCCCCCCTGTGAAGATGGTGCGCCGCCGGGACGGCATATTGGCAAACAAGGAATATGGTGCAAGGCCAAAACATCGCTCAGCGACGGCGACTTCAGGGGGAGCAGAAGAACAATTCTCGCTAACGAAGCCCAGCTTACGGAAAAACCCAGCAGCTCGCACGAGTATACAAGAACAACTTAACTTTGCACCGCCCAATACATCTACTCCTAAAGTCCATTTCATGTCTCCACAAGGAGATGACCCTTATGGATCGCAAGACTCCCTCACACAAGATGAACATCAATCACTGGCACCACAGATCACGCCTCAGCTGGCACCACACAGGATGCCCTTCGTACCGGCAGACGCCCCGCTCCTATACGTCAGCTTCACTCCAAGCCAGGCCACTACCCTCCAGGCGGGATTACCAGATCCAGAAAAGCAACCCATGCCTTTCTTCAGGAAGTTGGTCCAGTACCAACGTAATTATTCAGCCACCTGGAAGGATCTACAGGCCTTGACGGAGGTGAAGGCCGGAGATACGTATTGGCCGGTCATCCAGAAATCCCTTGATCCAACAAGTGAGAATGCTACTCCAGAGACAACATATGTTTCCGGAAGGGAATTCTGCAAGCAAGTGAAGGCCTGGGCGCAAGACAGGTTGGCGGATCAAGCTATCACACTGCAGGACGTGACCCAAGAAAAAGGGGAATCTGTGGACAAGTTTTATGGTCGCCTCATTCAACTCTTTGACGATCTCGGATTCTCATCACAAATCAGAACACACCAATTGATGCTTTCCGCTGCTTTTGTTTCTGGTTTACGGGACCCAGTAAGGAAAGGACTGATGGCGGCAAAGCCAGAATACAAGATCCTGGCTATCGATGTCCTACTACCAGTCGCAAAGGGAGTAGCAGGAAATGGACCTACCCCTGTGATGGTG